>NW_026046150.1:17500-20000 GCF_023864275.1 Schistocerca cancellata
CTAGAGCTGAGCAGCCGGCCGCCCGGGAGTGTGTCCCGGGGGCCCGCGCGAACACGCAAGCGTCCGCTCAATTATTCTGCAAACAGGAGGAGGCTGAGCTCCCCTGCACAATACACCTCGAAACCCTCTCAGGTCCCGGCGGCGCGCAGCGCCGTCCTAAGTACTTGGTCGGGTTCGAGAGAGGCGCAATCGCCCGGAGTTAGGCGAGTAGACGCTTTAGGTGCGACCACCCGTGCTCCCAACTGAGCTTGCCGCTGCCGACAGAGGCCCGGGAGCGTGCTGTCGTGGCATTGCCGGCGGGAGACAACACGCGCCACCTACGGTGACCGGCAGCTCCAACGCCAGCGCCACAGAAGGGCAAAGGCCCCACGTGGGTGCCGAAGCGAACTCTCCCAGCACAGCGCACGTGCCAACACGTCTGCACAACTGCGATACAAACCACCAGCGAGAACCGCTGGGGCGACCGAGCAGCAGACGGCGTCGCGGCGCCGAGTGCCGGGCGGCGGCGCATCCTCAACGCACACAGTCCTCAATCGGACCAGCACACTGCAGATGTCCACCGCGCTTCGCACCGGGCCGGCGAGGACCCACTTTGGCTGCACGGCGCCGCGCGCAGGGTGCCCCGGCGCGCAGCTGCGCCGCCTGCCGCGTCCGTCGGCCGGCGCGCCTGCCACTGGGCGCCCCCACCAGCCGGCTGTAGCGCGTGCGCCCACGCACCGCGCGGCCAGCACGCCGGGCGGCCCCCCCCTCACCGGCCGGGGACAGTCCCACCCACCCACAGCCGCGTATCGCTTCACACCCAGATCCACATTCACGTTCATTGGTGTGGTGGGTATCGCTGACACAACCGCGTCATAGCTGTACCGATCGTTGCCCTCACAGATGTACCTCCAGCAAGATCAACCGCACCACAACGGGTTACCAGTTGTTCATTTGCGTAACGTCACCAGTAAACGTACACGTCCACGTCCATCCCCGTTTGCAAAGTCAACTATTATTGCATGCCTGCCTGTCAGGTGTCAAGACACACTACATCCGCTCACATCCACGCAACAAAATGTGCCCGACTAGAGGGCACGTGGAAGGTGCCCCCGTACGTATGCGATGTCCATTGCGCGACGAACTGTCAACCGGCCTCTGTAGCATGTCGCAGATGTGGAACGCGGGACACCGTGCTATCACATTGTGTGAGAAGAGACTACTATGTCTGCATACACGCGCCACTACATGAACAGACGGCTCATGCTGATCGCCATCCACTGCGTCCATTACTCCCACACGTCTCTATGGCGTACCACACTGCAATACAGCTGTTATGGGGAGATGACACGTAGCTGTGTACACAACATTCTGAGCGGGTTGCGGTTGGACAACAATACATTAATGTAACGTGTCATATGCCATTTACAGAGCAGGTTAAGGCACAACGTGGGTTAGGTTAAGGCACAACGTGGGTTATGTTAAGGCACAACGTGGGTTATGTTAAGGCACAACGTGGGTTAGGTTAAGGCACAACGTGGGTTAGGTTAAGGCACAACGTGGGGTAGATTGCGGCACAACTTGGGGTAGATTGCGGCACAACTTGGGGTAGATTGCGGCACAACTTGGGGTAGATTGCGGCACAACTTGGGGTAGATTGCGGCACAACTTGGGGTAGATTGCGGCACAACTTGGGGTAGATTGCGGTACAACTTGGGGTAGATTGCGGTACAACTTGGGGTAGATTGCGGTACAACTTGGGGTAGATTGCGGTACAACTTGGGGTAGATTGCGGTACAACTTGGGGTAGATTGCGGTACAACTTGGGGTAGATTGCGGTACAACTTGGGGTAGATTGCGGTACAACTTGGGGTAGATTGCGGTACAACTTGGGGTAGATTGCGGTACAACTTGGGGTAGATTGCGGTACAAATTGCATTACATTGCGGTGCAAATTGCGTTACATTGCGGTGCAAATTGCGTTAGGTTAAGGTGCAACACAGGTTAGGTTAAGGTGCAACACAGGTTAGGTTAAGGTGCAACACAGGTTAGGTTAAGGTGCAACAGAGGTTAGGTTAAGGCGACATAGGTTAGGTTAAGGTGCAAGATGGGTTAGGTTAAGGTGACATAGGTTAGGTTAAGGTGACATAGGTTAGGTTAAGGTGACATAGGTTAGGTTAAGGTGACATAGGTTAGGTTAAGGTGACATAGGTTAGGTTAAGGTGACATAGGTTAGGTTAAGGTGACATAGGTTAGGTTAAGGTACAAACTGGGTTGTGTTTTGGTACACATTGCGTTGTAGTACAGTACACGTTAGGTTTGGGTACGGTACACATTGTGGTATGGGATGGCGTGTTGGTGGGGGGGGGGGGGGCGGGGCGAGGTTCGTTCATATTGACCGTAGGAAGTGGATGCCCGAGGCAGCGTCAGTGTGTCAAAGGAGGTATGTCACGTTGGGATGCGCTTTTCGGTAGTGAGAGGGGGCGCGCCGTGTCCGAGGTTGCGGCAGACCTGTGTGTTT
>NW_026046150.1:27500-29186 GCF_023864275.1 Schistocerca cancellata
AGCCGCCTGTCCCTCTAAGAAGAAAAGTAATCGCTGACAGCACGAAGGATGTCACGCGACTAGTTAGCAGGCTAGAGTCTCGTTCGTTATCGGAATTAACCAGACAAATCGCTCCACCAACTAAGAACGGCCATGCACCACCACCCACCGAATCAAGAAAGAGCTATCAATCTGTCAATCCTTCCGGTGTCCGGGCCTGGTGAGGTTTCCCGTGTTGAGTCAAATTAAGCCGCAGGCTCCACTCCTGGTGGTGCCCTTCCGTCAATTCCTTTAAGTTTCAGCTTTGCAACCATACTTCCCCCGGAACCCAAAAGCTTTGGTTTCCCGGAGGCTGCCCGCCGAGTCATCGGAGGAACTGCGGCGGATCGCTGGCTGGCATCGTTTATGGTTAGAACTAGGGCGGTATCTGATCGCCTTCGAACCTCTAACTTTCGTTCTTGATTAATGAAAACATACTTGGCAAATGCTTTCGCTTCTGTTCGTCTTGCGACGATCCAAGAATTTCACCTCTAACGTCGCAATACGAATGCCCCCGCCTGTCCCTATTAATCATTACCTCGGGTTCCGAAAACCAACAAAATAGAACCGAGGTCCTATTCCATTATTCCATGCACACAGTATTCAGGCGGGCTTGCCTGCTTTAAGCACTCTAATTTGTTCAAAGTAAACGTGCCGGCCCACCCAGACACTCAATAAAGAGCACCTTGGTAGGATTTCAACGGGGTCCGCCTCGGGACGCACGAACACGCACGAGGCGGTCGCACGCCTTCGGCTCGCCCCACCGGCAGGACGTCCCACGATACATGCCAGTTAAACACCGACGGGCGGTGAACCAACAGCGTGGGACACAAATCCAACTACGAGCTTTTTAACCGCAACAACTTTAATATACGCTATTGGAGCTGGAATTACCGCGGCTGCTGGCACCAGACTTGCCCTCCAATAGATACTCGTTAAAGGATTTAAAGTGTACTCATTCCGATTACGGGGCCTCGGATGAGTCCCGTATCGTTATTTTTCGTCACTACCTCCCCGTGCCGGGAGTGGGTAATTTGCGCGCCTGCTGCCTTCCTTGGATGTGGTAGCCGTTTCTCAGGCTCCCTCTCCGGAATCGAACCCTGATTCCCCGTTACCCGTTACAACCATGGTAGGCGCAGAACCTACCATCGACAGTTGATAAGGCAGACATTTGAAAGATGCGTCGCCGGTACGAGGACCGTGCGATCAGCCCAAAGTTATTCAGAGTCACCAAGGCAAACGGACCGGACGAGCCGACCGATTGGTTTTGATCTAATAAAAGCGTCCCTTCCATCTCTGGTCGGGACTCTGTTTGCATGTATTAGCTCTAGAATTACCACAGTTATCCAAGTAACGTGGGTAC
This sequence comes from Schistocerca cancellata, assembly GCF_023864275.1. Lineage (NCBI taxonomy): Eukaryota > Metazoa > Arthropoda > Insecta > Orthoptera > Acrididae > Schistocerca > Schistocerca cancellata. The sequence continues at coordinate 28,882 of NW_026046150.1, forward strand.
GATCTAAGGAACCATAACTGATTTAATGAGCCATTCGCGGTTTCACCTTAATGCGGCTTGTACTGAGACATGCATGGCTTAATCTTTGAGACAAGCATATGACTACTGGCAGGATCAACCAGGGAGCTGCGTCAACTAGAGCTGAGCAGCCGGCCGCCCGGGAGTGTGTCCCGGGGGCCCGCGCGAACACGCAAGCGTCCGCTCAATTATTCTGCAAACAGGAGGAGGCTGAGCTCCCCTGCACAATACACCTCGAAACCCTCTCAGGTCCCGGCGGCGCGCAGCGCCGTCCTAAGTACTTGGTC
>NW_026046151.1:0-29183 GCF_023864275.1 Schistocerca cancellata
TCACGGCGTGCTTGGCCAGCTCGCCAGGCAGCAACAGCCGCACAGCGGTCTGGATCTCGCGGGACGTGATGGTCGAGCGCTTGTTGTAGTGCGCCAGGCGGGACGCCTCGGCCGCGATGCGCTCGAAAATGTCGTTCACGAAGCTGTTCATGATGCTCATCGCCTTCGACGAGATGCCCGTGTCAGGGTGCACCTGCTTCAGCACCTTGTAGATGTAGATGGCATAGCTCTCCTTCCTCTTGCGCTTCTTCTTCTTGTCGCCCTTCGAAATGTTCTTCTGAGCCTTGCCAGCCTTCTTGGCGGCCTTCCCGCTAGTCTTGGGCGGCATCTCAAACAAGAACGTGAACGTACGGCAGCAACACCAGTAGCAAGCGCTCCGCTCTAGTCAGCGTCTCCCCACACAGTGGCACCCAGCGCGCCCCCGCCGCCGCACCTTTACCAGCTCGCCCCGTTGCGGCCGCCGACCAATGGGCCGCGAGCGCAACCGGCCCGCCGCACCCGAGAGCATAAAGGACCCCCACCCCTGGCGGCGCCGCCACTCCGCTGCTCGACTCGCTGCGGCTCGCACCGTCCTTCGTCTCGTCTCGTTTTCACACCACAGCCCATCGCCATGTCCGGACGCGGAAAGGGAGGCAAAGTCAAGGGCAAGTCAAAGTCCCGCTCCAGCAGGGCCGGGCTCCAGTTCCCGGTCGGCAGAATCCACCGCCTCCTGCGCAAGGGAAACTACGCCGAGCGCGTCGGCGCCGGGGCGCCCGTCTACCTCGCCGCCGTCATGGAGTACCTCGCGGCTGAGGTGCTCGAGCTGGCCGGAAACGCGGCCCGCGACAACAAGAAGACGCGCATCATCCCGCGCCACCTGCAGCTTGCCATCCGCAACGACGAGGAGCTCAACAAGCTCCTGTCGGGCGTCACCATCGCACAGGGTGGTGTCCTGCCCAACATCCAGGCCGTCCTGCTGCCAAAGAAGACCGAGAAGAAGGCCTAAACAGAGAGGCCAGGCAATCGGCACGCGGACCCGCCGCCCAGCAGCGCTGCGTGCTCCCCTGCACGCAACGCGCTTTGCCGGCCCGGCTCACAACAATCGGCCCTTTTCAGGGCCACCACACAAACCTACGTCCAAAGCAAAATTGCAGTCGTCCTCGCCGCACTTTACTTTAACTTCACTTCCACAGCCGCCGCCGGCAACAAGACCATACCAACTGCTACGATTGCAGGGGGGAGAAATTCTGCGAGGTACCTCGGTGTCACGCCTGACATCCAAGTGTCACATAGGGGAACTTGGCACAAACGCTCACGCCAGGATGCAGATCCTGTACCCTGTTCCCTCGACCCCCGCAACAGGCGTAGCGATACTGGAATATGCGCGCCCTGTATGGGGCTGTGCAGCCAGATCGACGATGCATCGCCTACAGAAGGGTCCAAAGCAGAGCGCTCTACGACGGGCCTTACACGTCCCCGCGGCAGACCTGCATAGAACCACTCACAACACGATTCCGCGCCCTGGCACAAGCGTTCTACGCCACCGCGCGGAAGTCAGAAAATGACTGTTACGTCTTGACCCTTGGGCGATATGAACACCACAGGGACAGATGTGCAAGACCCGAGAGTCGCTGCTCCAGCAGTAGCACAGACAGAACACATAATCACTCTCAACAAACAGCAACGTCCGAAAACAAGCACAGTACCGAAGATAAGAACAACACACAGAAAAGAGGAGCAAATGTCCACAGGCGACAATAACCTCCACCAACTCCCCCTCTAACGGTAAGAGGACTAAAAGAGAGAAGAACAAGAAGAGCCGCCGCCATCTTGTCGTCCACAGCCCGTGTGGCCCAACACACACACACACACACACACACACACACCTTGTTTTGTTTCGTTTGCCTCAAGCACCTCCACGCACGCACAGTCGCCTTCCAAACGACAAGACAACGACAGCAATAATGACCACTGCGAGAGGAGCGTGTCGACACACCGCCCTCCACTCCCGCGCGCCCCAAACAAACGAAACAGCTGATCCGGCCGCCTATCGGCACGCCTTGCCTCGGCAACTCCAACGCCGCCGCAAACACACACAGCCAAACCGCGCAAATATTCACCGCCTCTCGCACAACAACAACAACAACAACAACAACACACAGCCCGGCATCTCCATCGATCGATAAACAAAGCAAACACAAAACGCCCTCTCTCGCACACACAGCCACAAGACCCGCTTCCTTTCCTTTCTCCCAGTCACGTCACGTCAGTCAAACGAAAACGAAATGAAGAATGAAAGAAAGAAGGCAGGCAGGCAGGCAGGCAGGCAACACACGCAGCAACAACACAGACTCTTTCGCACTTTTCAATTTCCGAACAGTGTGGTGGCCCTGAAAAGGGCCGTTTTCGTCTCTCCCACGGCCGCGGGAAGGCCAACGCGGCACAGCACACCGGCTGCGACGCGCCTAACCGCCGAAACCGTACAGGGTGCGCCCCTGCCTCTTCAGGGCGTACACCACGTCCATGGCCGTCACAGTCTTGCGCTTGGCGTGCTCAGTGTACGTCACCGCGTCGCGGATCACGTTCTCCAGGAACACCTTCAGCACTCCGCGGGTCTCCTCGTAGATCAGACCAGAGATGCGCTTCACGCCGCCCCTGCGAGCCAGGCGGCGGATCGCGGGCTTCGTGATGCCCTGGATGTTGTCGCGCAACACCTTGCGGTGCCGCTTGGCGCCACCCTTGCCGAGCCCCTTTCCTCCCTTGCCGCGGCCAGTCATCTCTTCTAAATCCTCAAAAAAGCTCAGGCAAGCAAAACGTCTGCTGCAGCGGCTGGCTCCTCACCCGGCGCTAGCGAGTCGGCTACGGTCTGCGCCCAGCGCACGCGCCAGCCCCCCTATATAGACTCTGGCCCGCCCTCCCCCCCACCACGCGCAACCGAGGGCATATAAGCGCACCACGGTGGCTGGCGCGCGCCCGTGTCGTCAAGGCAGCACCCGACGCAGCACCTCGCTCGCCTCCACGCCGCTCCGCTACCGCTATGGCCCGCACAAAGCAAACGGCCCGCAAGTCCACCGGCGGAAAGGCGCCGCGCAAACAGCTCGCCACCAAGGCGGCGAGGAAGAGCGCGCCCGCCACCGGCGGCGTCAAGAAGCCCCACCGCTACAGGCCGGGCACCGTCGCCCTGCGAGAAATCAGGCGCTACCAGAAGAGCACAGAGCTGCTCATCCGCAAGCTGCCATTCCAGCGCCTAGTGCGCGAGATCGCCCAGGACTTCAAGACCGACCTGCGCTTCCAGAGCTCCGCGGTCATGGCCCTGCAGGAGGCCAGCGAGGCCTACCTCGTCGGCCTCTTCGAAGACACCAACCTGTGCGCAATCCACGCCAAGCGCGTCACCATCATGCCCAAGGACATCCAGCTCGCGCGCCGCATCCGCGGCGAGCGCGCCTAAACACCGCGCCAGCCGCTGGGCACCGCCCACGCACGCAAACAAACAAAACGGCCCTTTTAAGGGCCACTAACATCACTCCGTCGCGAGCAAACTTTGTCGGTCGCCTCTCGCCCCACAACCAGAGAACCAAAGACAAAACACCGCTTCCACTTCCCGTCCGTCCGCCACAGCCGCTCTCCTCTGCCAGCTTGCTGGCGCGCGCAACAATCAATCAACATCATCCCTCCCCGGCGCGGCGCTCAAAGCGCACAACACCCATCGGCCGACGCCGTCAACCACACGGGTGGCTGGCCGGCCGCCGCTTCGTTTCGAAACAAACAAACAAAACAAAAAACCCGCACCAACGGCCAGCCAGGCACGCAGGCTCGTCCAACGCCACCGACCCTTTCCACATCTCAACGTCCCCCGCCCCCGTTGCAAGAACACACACACAACCAAGACAAGACACATCCGAGGAGAAGGCAGGCAAACAGACAGACAAACCAAAGTATTCAAACAACATGACACAAACCAACCGTCGGCCGGCCGCGACCAAAAACGGCGACAAGCAACCGCTACCGCCGCCCGCACCCGCCACCGACCCCCCGCAATCCAACCACCACGGCACGCAAACAGTATCCACACACGGGCATACAGAAACGCCAGACGGCACAACCACACCGCAACACGACAATCAAAACCTTCCCGACGTGCTTTGATGGCCCTGAGAAGGGCCGTTTTGGGCCGCGCGTCTCTTGCGCGCCACTAGACGACGGGGACGGGGGGGGGGTGGGGACGACGGAGTCAACCGCCAACCCTTCCTTTCCTTTCCCATTCCTTTCTTCTTCTCCTCTACTTCTTCTTCTTGGGCGACGCCTTCGCCTTAGACGGCGTCGTCGCCTTCTTCGGGCGCGGCGCCTTCGGCTTCTTCGTCGGAACCTTGGCGGCCTTCTTCGCCTTCGACGGCGACTTGGCCTTGGCCGGCTTGGCAGCAGCCGCCTTCTTCGCACCGGCGGGAGCGGCCGACGCCGCAGACGCCTTCTTGGCGGCGCCCGCCTTCCGACCAGTCGCCGCCTTCACGCCACCAGCCTTCTTTGCGCCGGCCGCACGGGCACCCTTCTTCTCCTTGCTGGCCGGAGCGGCGCGCTTCTTCTTGGCACCGCCAGCACGAGCCTTGCCGCCCTCAGCCGCCCCGCCGCCGGCGCCGGCAAGCTTGAAAGAGCCGGACGCGCCCTTCCCCTTCGTCTGCACCAGCTCGCCCGCCACCACGGCCGACTTGAGGTACTTCTTGATAAACGGCGCCAGCTTCTCCGCGTCCAGCTTGTAGTGCGCGGCAATGTACTTCTTGATCGCCTGCAGCGACGATCCGCCGCGCTCCTTCAGACTCTTGATGGCGGCCGTCACCATCTCAGAGGTGCGCGGGTGCGCAGGCTTGGCGCGCGGCTTCTTCGCAGACGACGCAGACTTTGCCTTCTTCGTAGTGCCGGTGGCGGCGGGTGCCGCAGCAGTCTCGTTCGTAGCCGCCTGATCTGCCATTTCGACGACGCGCGTTAACACACAACACAGCGAGCAGCGAGAGCGAGAAGAGACACGCAGCGAGCGGAGCGCACAGCAGAGGAATAGCCGCCTCGCGCCACAGGCCCAGCCAGTGTCGCGGGCGGGCGCGGACGGCCGAGAGAGCGGCCGCCACTCTGCGCGCCGCCGCGCCGCGCCTCCCGCGCTTGCTACCGCCCAACGTCCGACAGCCTGTGCGGAGCAGCCCCACACCTGCGCCACAACCACCCGCGCCTTTCAAACCACCGAGGATGGGGCTACACACAGCCACACCACAGTCGCCAACCAGTCGCCACGGCAGCGCCGCAAACCACGGCCAAACTGCAGCCACCGCGCGCTACAGCCTGGGTCGGCCCGCCGAGAATCGCCGCCCACGCCCAAATGCCGCCCCCACAGCCCCAGCCGGCGACCGGCCACAATGGCCAAACCTTCGGCAAAGGCCCCACACCGTCGCCGCGGCAGCCCGGCCAGCGCGGCCGGCGCCACAGCCACACAAGAGGAGGCGTGCGGCGATGACGGCCGTGCAAACGCACCTCCGCCGCCCCATCGCCCTCCCACCGTTTCCCGATCGGCCCGCAGCCGTCGGGCCACGTCCTCCTCCTCTCGCCCGCCAACATTCACAGCCCTTTCGTTCGTTTCCCAACAATTTCAATTGTGCCCGCCGCAAAAAACGGGCGCCGCCTGCAAAGCAACATGCTCCGCCGGAGCGCCCCTCGCCGCTTACGAGCCAACCCCTCGCCCGAGGCAAACCGAAATCCGCAACTACAGACCAACCCAATCTGCCGTCAGCACACACGACAGCCAACATCACGCGTTACGAGTTAGACATTAGGTTCACACGTCTCGGTTAGGTTCGGTGGACGTGGGTTAGGTTAAGGGCACTTGGGTTAGGTTAAGCATTCAAAACACACGTCAGGCGTCAGAGGTTAGGTTACGTTACGTTACATTAAGGTTAGGTTAGGTTAGGTTAGGGGCACTTGGGTTAGGTTAAGGGTCGGTGTTAGGTTAAGCGTCAAACTTAGGTTAAGCATTCAAACCACACGTCGGGCGTCCGAGGTTAGGTTAGGTTAGGTTAAGGCCACTTGGGTTAGGTTAAGCCTCAAACTTAGGTTAAGCATTCAAACACACGTCGGGCGTCAGGTGGCCGCAGCAGCCGCACCTACCTACCCACCCACCTCACGGCCGGACAGCTTGGCTTACTTGGCGCTGAGGCTGACCTCACCGCACCTCACCTCACGCTACGCAACGCTACACAGGTTCGGTTCGCTCAGCTTAGGCTTAGAGCTTAAGCGCCGAGGTCGGATTACGTTGGTTCACCTTCGGGCGCCACACTTTGGGTGTAAAGGTCGCGTCGGGTCGTCGGCACGCCGCAAAAACAAAAACAAAAGCGAAGCCACAGACAACGCCGACAAACGGGCAGCACGACCACGACCAGATACCGAGACACACGGACCACCCACCGGCCAAAGGGCACCAAACAACAAACCAGAGCACCACGTGTCGACCAGAGCAACCCGCCGCTCACGCGACGTGGCTGGCACCGAAGGGCCGCCGCAACTGCGCTTTCCGCGCCGGGCCGGATGCACGTGCGGCAACACCACCACCGCACACAGCCGCTGTTCAACATCAACCAACAACACGCCGCGGTCGCAGCCTCAACGCCAGCACACGTTTGCACCACCATTCACACGCACCGCACAAACAGCTGTCGCCGACAACACAAACACACCGCAACGACGCCGCCGCCTCTACTTGTGCCGGCCACCCACCCCACCGACGGCGCACCTGTCGCCAGCCGGCAGTCGGCAGTCGGCACGGGAAACGCACACCGCCACTTCGCTCGCGCGCACGCCACCAACCAGTCGTCGTCTCCAAAAACAACAAACAAACATAGGGCAGGCAACAAATCGCCTCGCACGAACCGTCCACAAAACTATCAAAGCACAGCCTCTGGCTAACGGCCACGACGCAGCGGCACGCTGCTCCTTTCCCCGCCCCACTCCATTCACAAAGTCACGCGACACCTTTCCGCCACTACGCGCAGCCGCACCCGACGCCCGTGGCAACGACACAACTACTGCACTATCCACCGTACACACAGCCAGCCAGCCAGCCAGCCAGCCAAAACCACACCAACGACCCAAACACGCACGTGCAACGGCACGCCCCAAACCAGTCAACGTCGACAACCACACGCACGGCTGGAAACAGGCGTCCTTCCACGTTGCCATCAAGCTACACACAAGACACAAGGAACCAACAACAGCACGCCTGCCCGCCCGCCCCACTCTCACGCCGCAAAAAGCACACCGAAACCGCCAAACGCACATTCCCATCGCACTGACACCGACCGGCTCGCTACCACCACACCTCTCGGCAGCCGTTTCGCAGACATGACACGGCGCGACATGACATCACGACCAACTCTCCTTTCCCCGACGCCTTCGGCCGGAGCACAACGCCGCCAATTCGCCACACAGTCACACACACTCACAGTCGACAAGCGCCCGCCCTCCCTGCACGACGCCGCGCAGCAAACGCGCCCGCAAACACATACCCTCTCCTCTCTCTCGGCCGCCCGACGCGCCAACCGCCACACCGCCAGCCACTCGCAATTGTGCACTGCCGCCAGCCACACGTCCAACACGCCGCGCCGCCTCCGGCCACCCGCCAGGGGGCGCTCACGTCCGCGACAACAGCGCGGCCCGCCGGGCCAAACCGAACCGAGCCGCCCGCCGCTGCTCTGCACATCTTCCTGCGCGCATCAACAAAACGAGGCAAGCGAGCACACCCCGTCACAACGCCACATCACGCAAATGCCGTGCCGACCTCTTGTGTCTACCGCCTAAATTGCACTCACCAGCCGCCCCTTCTTCTTCCTATCTATCTATCTGTGCGTCTGTGTCGGTCCGCGCGTGACGCCTCTCAACATCCGCCGTCGCCGTCCCCGTTTCCGCCCCAATGCCATCGTCGCGCCGCCGCCTCCTCCTCCTCCGCCGCCCCTGTCCGGCCCGCACCACACCATACACCGCTGCTTGTCCCGGCCGTTGCCACCAAAGGCGCCTACCGCAAACGCGCCACGCCGCAGCCCCCGTGCGTGCATCTCCGTGCCGACGCTGCCTCTCTGCCCTCCCGCACGCACTCGACCGACCGACATGCACTGCGTCGACGGCCTCGACAACACAGTCTCTGGGCTCCGCACTGCGTGTTCCGGTACGCGCGCTCAAACACCTATGTACTCATTACCAGCGATGGCGAGGCACCACACAATCTCTGACCAGAGAGTTTCTTATCGTCGCTAGTCTGCGCCACACGACACTAGTGGCACGTAGCGGGTCGGCAGGAACAGTTGTCATCTCTATGTGGCGGGTCGGGAGAGGTCGTAGTCAGTCGACGACAGTATTAGCGAGTGGACGATTGTACTGAGCGGGCGGCGGCGTGCTCTTCTCGCGACTCTGGTCTCCGTTCGGGACGATGCATATTGTTATAAAAGGTAAGGTAATGAAGCTGCATTGCGCAAATCTAATAATGTATGTCAATTGTAACTATTTTCTTCACAACAAAATGCCCCAATAATACTTTGTTTCCAAAGTAACTTTTTTTTAAAGGTAAAACCATTCATTTCCATTTAAAGAATATTTCCTCCAACAATCAAAAAATTAAATGTGAGCCGGCATTCATTGCACGAAGCTGTGTACAGGTATCTACAGTTAAGAGCACATATAGATGCAGTTTGTTTCCTCTTTTGCCTTTTTTTTTCATTGACGTAACGATCTTTTGCTCTTTTTTTTTGTTTTTTATTCTGATTTGTACGTAGGCTGTTTGTTTACATTTTTTTTTATTGGTAATGCCACGTAGCGCTCTGTGTGAAAATCACTGCCTGTGCCGTGTGCAGTCAGTGGCCAGTTTGCATTGTTGTCATATGAACCTGCTATAGCTGGATGTGAACAGCGCGTACCGTTGCGCAGTTAGGGGTGAGCCGCCAGCACTGGTGCATGTGAGGAGAGATATGGCGGACTTTTCAAATTACATATATTATGACTTGTGATGATATTAAGGGTAAATACATTGTTTGTTGTTCTCTATTAAAATCTTTACTTTGCTAACTATCCCTATCAGTAGTTAGTGCCCTCCGTAGTTTGAATCTCTTATTTAGCTGGCAGTAGTGGTGCTCGCTGTATTGCCGTACTTCGAGTAATGACGATTTTTGTGAGGTAAGTGATTTCCGAAAGGTGTACTTTAATGTTACTCAGGGCCATTCTTTTGCAGGGATCTTTGATAGTCAGATTGCGTTGCGCTCAAAATATAGTGTGTCACTTTAAGCGCAGTTTTGTATACATTGTTGTTCAAAGGGGGACGTTTCAGAATACAGGGCCGAAGGTCAGCCAGCGCTGCCCTTACAACGTTTATCGGGTTTTCAATTATGTCTCTTGAGATGTTCATGGTTCATTATTTCCATTCATCATATTATCGCGCGTTTCCCATCAATCTTCGTTCGTTCATTTTCTAGGGACGTTAACAACATTCTGGCACATTTTTATCATCATTCACGCACTCACTTACTTACGACTATTTGTGCGGGGAGGTTACACTTGGGTCCATTTCCATTTACATTCAATGTTGATAGACCTTTTTTTTGTTGTTGTTTTGTTGCTGGCAGGTTACAAACGCCTCATTTTATGTTGGTTGCAGCGTTTTTCTCCTTCTTCTAGTGTTTTCCCCGCTCTCACCACCGCCCCCGCCCCTCCCGCATCCGTCGGTCTCACCACGTTCACTGACAGCCGCGTCTGCGGCTACACCACAACACAACAACGGCCCCCTCCCGGCAACCCATTCGTTTTCTCTTCTTTTGCACAAAAACAACGCCGCACGCGCCAGCCGAGCGCAGCGCAAGCCACCCACACCGCGCCCCTCCCCGTCTTTATAGCCCCCGCTTCTTGTTTTCTTCGTTTGCCCCCTCCCATCTCCCGAATGCCATGCCATGCCATGCCAGCAGCGTTACGCGTGCCCCTCCCCTGTCCACACACTACCGCGAAACGAACAGCCTTCCGGGCCACATGCAGGGCACGCCCACCGCCATTCCCGGACGCAATTCTCGAAACAACACACACACACACACAAAATGAACGCACTATCCCCACTTCGCTTCTCTCTCTCTCTCTCTCTCTCTCTCGTCCCTTCCCTTTAACGAAAGACAAACAAACCCCAGTTAACACACTTTCTCGACACCTTCATGTAGGGAGGGAGGGAGGGAGGGAGGGAGGGTGCGTGCGTTGTCTCGACCGTGACGGCAACCATCGACGATCCATTTCCCCCACTGGTAAAACATGTTCACTAACACCTACAGACATCATTCCGTACACACACAATGGCTTTGCACACGAACATAGACGGCACGGGCACTGTCGTACATTCTTCCTCAGAACCATCTCAACGAACGTTACATACACATCCGGGAAAGCAAAGCAAAGCAACGCAACGCAACGCACACAATTCAGCCGTCAAAGGTAACGTTCACCACGGCAGACACTTGCCGCCGCGCCGTTACACGCATTTCAGTGCGGCTACAATACACCTCCGACACGGGAACGTTCCGTTGCTCTACACCGCGTTTCTCCGTTTTGTTTGGTTTTTTTTTCTTTTTTCTCTCTCTCTACTTTTTTTCTTCCCCTCTGTCCTTTCCTCCACCATTCTCTCCTCACGTTCTGCCCAGACATTCGACCGATCACAGAGGTTCACCTTTCGGTAACCGTTCTCAGCGCGACGGTATGACGGGTGTTCAAGACGTACCGTTGCGTGATGCCGGTGTACCGCGCCGATCGACAGTTTCCCAGAGGCGACGGATCGGACCACATCACCGACACACACAAACACGTGTGCGCACATTCGCCAAAGCGACCGTCGTCTTCTAGCGTCGCGCTTACTGTACTGTACTGTACTGCACTGGACTGGACACGCGTGCATGCATCTTCAATGACGACGTCGGTGTGCGTGCGTCGTACGCACAAGCAGACACAGTCAGTCAGACACGACTATCGAAATCAGAGTCGGAGGGAAGGTACATCATCGTGCGTGTCGCCCGTACAATGCAATACACATTGGTGTCTCAATGCGCGTTCATTTAAACGTCACTCACACGCCTCCACGCTGCAGCATTTACAGACACATCTCACCCTCGCCATGTATGGCGTGCAAACCGACCCGAAAAAACGGCCGTCGTTACACACTGACATTCCCAACAATCGCGTTTCGTTTCCATCCGTCACGTAACTAACCGGCACCTCCATCCAAAGGACACATCACCGATCGCACTTCCCCCACCTCGCAGACAGGTAACACCAACGAGTTGTGCGCACGTGCCTCCATTCCACGTCACACCGTGGCCGTACCCCGCAACACGCGACGCGCCCCCATCAATCAAATTCATCGCATCGGCCACCCCACCCCGTCGCGTCGCAACCAAAGCGGTAGCTATTGCCGCCGTCCACCCACTCACACACAAAACAACAACAACAACAATTCCGCCCTTCCCGCAAAGGCCATTTGGTGGCCCTGAAAAGGGCCGTTTTTGCCGCTCTCGCAACGGAGGAGCCTTCTCTCCTTCCATTCCAGAGCCACCTCCTTACTTGGAGCTCGTGTACTTGGTCACCGCCTTCGTGCCCTCGCTCACGGCGTGCTTGGCCAGCTCGCCAGGCAGCAACAGCCGCACAGCGGTCTGGATCTCGCGGGACGTGATGGTCGAGCGCTTGTTGTAGTGCGCCAGGCGGGACGCCTCGGCCGCGATGCGCTCGAAAATGTCGTTCACGAAGCTGTTCATGATGCTCATCGCCTTCGACGAGATGCCCGTGTCAGGGTGCACCTGCTTCAGCACCTTGTAGATGTAGATGGCATAGCTCTCCTTCCTCTTGCGCTTCTTCTTCTTGTCGCCCTTCGAAATGTTCTTCTGAGCCTTGCCAGCCTTCTTGGCGGCCTTCCCGCTAGTCTTGGGCGGCATCTCAAACAAGAACGTGAACGTACGGCAGCAACACCAGTAGCAAGCGCTCCGCTCTAGTCAGCGTCTCCCCACACAGTGGCACCCAGCGCGCCCCGCCGCCGCACCTTTACCAGCTCGCCCCGTTGCGGCCGCCGACCAATGGGCCGCGAGCGCAACCGGCCGCCGCACCCGAGAGCATAAAGGACCCCCACCCCTGGCGGCGCCGCCACTCCGCTGCTCGACTCGCTGCGGCTCGCACCGTCCTTCGTCTCGTCTCGTTTTCACACCACAGCCCATCGCCATGTCCGGACGCGGAAAGGGAGGCAAAGTCAAGGGCAAGTCAAAGTCCCGCTCCAGCAGGGCCGGGCTCCAGTTCCCGGTCGGCAGAATCCACCGCCTCCTGCGCAAGGGAAACTACGCCGAGCGCGTCGGCGCCGGGGCGCCCGTCTACCTCGCCGCCGTCATGGAGTACCTCGCGGCTGAGGTGCTCGAGCTGGCCGGAAACGCGGCCCGCGACAACAAGAAGACGCGCATCATCCCGCGCCACCTGCAGCTTGCCATCCGCAACGACGAGGAGCTCAACAAGCTCCTGTCGGGCGTCACCATCGCACAGGGTGGTGTCCTGCCCAACATCCAGGCCGTCCTGCTGCCAAAGAAGACCGAGAAGAAGGCCTAAACAGAGAGGCCAGGCAATCGGCACGCGGACCCGCCGCCCAGCAGCGCTGCGTGCTCCCCTGCACGCAACGCGCTTTGCCGGCCCGGCTCACAACAATCGGCCCTTTTCAGGGCCACCACACAAACCTACGTCCAAAGCAAAATTGCAGTCGTCCTCGCCGCACTTTACTTTAACTTCACTTCCACAGCCGCCGCCGGCAACAAGACCATACCAACTGCTACGATTGCAGGGGGGAGAAATTCTGCGAGGTACCTCGGTGTCACGCCTGACATCCAAGTGTCACATAGGGGAACTTGGCACAAACGCTCACGCCAGGATGCAGATCCTGTACCCTGTTCCCTCGACCCCGCAACAGGCGTAGCGATACTGGAATATGCGCGCCCTGTATGGGGCTGTGCAGCCAGATCGACGATGCATCGCCTACAGAAGGGTCCAAAGCAGAGCGCTCTACGACGGGCCTTACACGTCCCCGCGGCAGACCTGCATAGAACCACTCACAACACGATTCCGCGCCCTGGCACAAGCGTTCTACGCCACCGCGCGGAAGTCAGAAAATGACTGTTACGTCTTGACCCTTGGGCGATATGAACACCACAGGGACAGATGTGCAAGACCCGAGAGTCGCTGCTCCAGCAGTAGCACAGACAGAACACATAATCACTCTCAACAAACAGCAACGTCCGAAAACAAGCACAGTACCGAAGATAAGAACAACACACAGAAAAGAGGAGCAAATGTCCACAGGCGACAATAACCTCCACCAACTCCCCCTCTAACGGTAAGAGGACTAAAAGAGAGAAGAACAAGAAGAGCCGCCGCCATCTTGTCGTCCACAGCCCGTGTGGCCCAACACACACACACACACACACACACACACACCTTGTTTTGTTTCGTTTGCCTCAAGCACCTCCACGCACGCACAGTCGCCTTCCAAACGACAAGACAACGACAGCAATAATGACCACTGCGAGAGGAGCGTGTCGACACACCGCCCTCCACTCCCGCGCGCCCCAAACAAACGAAACAGCTGATCCGGCCGCCTATCGGCACGCCTTGCCTCGGCAACTCCAACGCCGCCGCAAACACACACAGCCAAACCGCGCAAATATTCACCGCCTCTCGCACAACAACAACAACAACAACAACAACACACAGCCCGGCATCTCCATCGATCGATAAACAAAGCAAACACAAAACGCCCTCTCTCGCACACACAGCCACAAGACCCGCTTCCTTTCCTTTCTCCCAGTCACGTCACGTCAGTCAAACGAAAACGAAATGAAGAATGAAAGAAAGAAGGCAGGCAGGCAGGCAGGCAGGCAACACACGCAGCAACAACACAGACTCTTTCGCACTTTTCAATTTCCGAACAGTGTGGTGGCCCTGAAAAGGGCCGTTTTCGTCTCTCCCACGGCCGCGGGAAGGCCAACGCGGCACAGCACACCGGCTGCGACGCGCCTAACCGCCGAAACCGTACAGGGTGCGCCCCTGCCTCTTCAGGGCGTACACCACGTCCATGGCCGTCACAGTCTTGCGCTTGGCGTGCTCAGTGTACGTCACCGCGTCGCGGATCACGTTCTCCAGGAACACCTTCAGCACTCCGCGGGTCTCCTCGTAGATCAGACCAGAGATGCGCTTCACGCCGCCCCTGCGAGCCAGGCGGCGGATCGCGGGCTTCGTGATGCCCTGGATGTTGTCGCGCAACACCTTGCGGTGCCGCTTGGCGCCACCCTTGCCGAGCCCCTTTCCTCCCTTGCCGCGGCCAGTCATCTCTTCTAAATCCTCAAAAAAGCTCAGGCAAGCAAAACGTCTGCTGCAGCGGCTGGCTCCTCACCCGGCGCTAGCGAGTCGGCTACGGTCTGCGCCCAGCGCACGCGCCAGCCCCCCTATATAGACTCTGGCCCGCCCTCCCCCCACCACGCGCAACCGAGGGCATATAAGCGCACCACGGTGGCTGGCGCGCGCCCGTGTCGTCAAGGCAGCACCCGACGCAGCACCTCGCTCGCCTCCACGCCGCTCCGCTACCGCTATGGCCCGCACAAAGCAAACGGCCCGCAAGTCCACCGGCGGAAAGGCGCCGCGCAAACAGCTCGCCACCAAGGCGGCGAGGAAGAGCGCGCCCGCCACCGGCGGCGTCAAGAAGCCCCACCGCTACAGGCCGGGCACCGTCGCCCTGCGAGAAATCAGGCGCTACCAGAAGAGCACAGAGCTGCTCATCCGCAAGCTGCCATTCCAGCGCCTAGTGCGCGAGATCGCCCAGGACTTCAAGACCGACCTGCGCTTCCAGAGCTCCGCGGTCATGGCCCTGCAGGAGGCCAGCGAGGCCTACCTCGTCGGCCTCTTCGAAGACACCAACCTGTGCGCAATCCACGCCAAGCGCGTCACCATCATGCCCAAGGACATCCAGCTCGCGCGCCGCATCCGCGGCGAGCGCGCCTAAACACCGCGCCAGCCGCTGGGCACCGCCCACGCACGCAAACAAACAAAACGGCCCTTTTAAGGGCCACTAACATCACTCCGTCGCGAGCAAACTTTGTCGGTCGCCTCTCGCCCCACAACCAGAGAACCAAAGACAAAACACCGCTTCCACTTCCCGTCCGTCCGCCACAGCCGCTCTCCTCTGCCAGCTTGCTGGCGCGCGCAACAATCAATCAACATCATCCCTCCCCGGCGCGGCGCTCAAAGCGCACAACACCCATCGGCCGACGCCGTCAACCACACGGGTGGCTGGCCGGCCGCCGCTTCGTTTCGAAACAAACAAACAAAACAAAAAACCCGCACCAACGGCCAGCCAGGCACGCAGGCTCGTCCAACGCCACCGACCCTTTCCACATCTCAACGTCCCCCGCCCCCGTTGCAAGAACACACACACAACCAAGACAAGACACATCCGAGGAGAAGGCAGGCAAACAGACAGACAAACCAAAGTATTCAAACAACATGACACAAACCAACCGTCGGCCGGCCGCGACCAAAAACGGCGACAAGCAACCGCTACCGCCGCCCGCACCCGCCACCGACCCCCCGCAATCCAACCACCACGGCACGCAAACAGTATCCACACACGGGCATACAGAAACGCCAGACGGCACAACCACACCGCAACACGACAATCAAAACCTTCCCGACGTGCTTTGATGGCCCTGAGAAGGGCCGTTTTGGGCCGCGCGTCTCTTGCGCGCCACTAGACGACGGGGACGGGGGGGGGGGGGTGGGGACGACGGAGTCAACCGCCAACCCTTCCTTTCCTTTCCCATTCCTTTCTTCTTCTCCTCTACTTCTTCTTCTTGGGCGACGCCTTCGCCTTAGACGGCGTCGTCGCCTTCTTCGGGCGCGGCGCCTTCGGCTTCTTCGTCGGAACCTTGGCGGCCTTCTTCGCCTTCGACGGCGACTTGGCCTTGGCCGGCTTGGCAGCAGCCGCCTTC
Source organism: Schistocerca cancellata (assembly GCF_023864275.1). NCBI lineage: Eukaryota > Metazoa > Arthropoda > Insecta > Orthoptera > Acrididae > Schistocerca > Schistocerca cancellata. The sequence continues at coordinate 16,035 of NW_026046151.1, forward strand.
TTCGCACCGGCGGGAGCGGCCGACGCCGCAGACGCCTTCTTGGCGGCGCCCGCCTTCCGACCAGTCGCCGCCTTCACGCCACCAGCCTTCTTTGCGCCGGCCGCACGGGCACCCTTCTTCTCCTTGCTGGCCGGAGCGGCGCGCTTCTTCTTGGCACCGCCAGCACGAGCCTTGCCGCCCTCAGCCGCCCCGCCGCCGGCGCCGGCAAGCTTGAAAGAGCCGGACGCGCCCTTCCCCTTCGTCTGCACCAGCTCGCCCGCCACCACGGCCGACTTGAGGTACTTCTTGATAAACGGCGCCAGCTTCTCCGCGTCCAGCTTGTAGTGCGCGGCAATGTACTTCTTGATCGCCTGCAGCGACGATCCGCCGCGCTCCTTCAGACTCTTGATGGCGGCCGTCACCATCTCAGAGGTGCGCGGGTGCGCAGGCTTGGCGCGCGGCTTCTTCGCAGACGACGCAGACTTTGCCTTCTTCGTAGTGCCGGTGGCGGCGGGTGCCGCAGCAGTCTCGTTCGTAGCCGCCTGATCTGCCATTTCGACGACGCGCGTTAACACACAACACAGCGAGCAGCGAGAGCGAGAAGAGACACGCAGCGAGCGGAGCGCACAGCAGAGGAATAGCCGCCTCGCGCCACAGGCCCAGCCAGTGTCGCGGGCGGGCGCGGACGGCCGAGAGAGCGGCCGCCACTCTGCGCGCCGCCGCGCCGCGCCTCCCGCGCTTGCTACCGCCCAACGTCCGACAGCCTGTGCGGAGCAGCCCCACACCTGCGCCACAACCACCCACGCCTTTCAAACCACCGAGGATGGGGCTACACACAGCCACACCACAGTCGCCAACCAGTCGCCACGGCAGCGCCGCAAACCACGGCCAAACTGCAGCCACCGCGCGCTACAGCCTGGGTCGGCCCGCCGAGAATCGCCGCCCACGCCCAAATGCCGCCCCCACAGCCCCAGCCGGCGACCGGCCACAATGGCCAAACCTTCGGCAAAGGCCCCACACCGTCGCCGCGGCAGCCCGGCCAGCGCGGCCGGCGCCACAGCCACACAAGAGGAGGCGTGCGGCGATGACGGCCGTGCAAACGCACCTCCGCCGCCCCATCGCCCTCCCACCGTTTCCCGATCGGCCCGCAGCCGTCGGGCCACGTCCTCCTCCTCTCGCCCGCCAACATTCACAGCCCTTTCGTTCGTTTCCCAACAATTTCAATTGTGCCCGCCGCAAAAAACGGGCGCCGCCTGCAAAGCAACATGCTCCGCCGGAGCGCCCCTCGCCGCTTACGAGCCAACCCCTCGCCCGAGGCAAACCGAAATCCGCAACTACAGACCAACCCAATCTGCCGTCAGCACACACGACAGCCAACATCACGCGTTACGAGTTAGACATTAGGTTCACACGTCTCGGTTAGGTTCGGTGGACGTGGGTTAGGTTAAGGGCACTTGGGTTAGGTTAAGCATTCAAAACACACGTCAGGCGTCAGAGGTTAGGTTACGTTACGTTACATTAAGGTTAGGTTAGGTTAGGTTAGGGGCACTTGGGTTAGGTTAAGGGTCGGTGTTAGGTTAAGCGTCAAACTTAGGTTAAGCATTCAAACCACACGTCGGGCGTCCGAGGTTAGGTTAGGTTAGGTTAAGGCCACTTGGGTTAGGTTAAGCCTCAAACTTAGGTTAAGCATTCAAACACACGTCGGGCGTCAGGTGGCCGCAGCAGCCGCACCTACCTACCCACCCACCTCACGGCCGGACAGCTTGGCTTACTTGGCGCTGAGGCTGACCTCACCGCACCTCACCTCACGCTACGCAACGCTACACAGGTTCGGTTCGCTCAGCTTAGGCTTAGAGCTTAAGCGCCGAGGTCGGATTACGTTGGTTCACCTTCGGGCGCCACACTTTGGGTGTAAAGGTCGCGTCGGGTCGTCGGCACGCCGCAAAAACAAAAACAAAAGCGAAGCCACAGACAACGCCGACAAACGGGCAGCACGACCACGACCAGATACCGAGACACACGGACCACCCACCGGCCAAAGGGCACCAAACAACAAACCAGAGCACCACGTGTCGACCAGAGCAACCCGCCGCTCACGCGACGTGGCTGGCACCGAAGGGCCGCCGCAACTGCGCTTTCCGCGCCGGGCCGGATGCACGTGCGGCAACACCACCACCGCACACAGCCGCTGTTCAACATCAACCAACAACACGCCGCGGTCGCAGCCTCAACGCCAGCACACGTTTGCACCACCATTCACACGCACCGCACAAACAGCTGTCGCCGACAACACAAACACACCGCAACGACGCCGCCGCCTCTACTTGTGCCGGCCACCCACCCCACCGACGGCGCACCTGTCGCCAGCCGGCAGTCGGCAGTCGGCACGGGAAACGCACACCGCCACTTCGCTCGCGCGCACGCCACCAACCAGTCGTCGTCTCCAAAAACAACAAACAAACATAGGGCAGGCAACAAATCGCCTCGCACGAACCGTCCACAAAACTATCAAAGCACAGCCTCTGGCTAACGGCCACGACGCAGCGGCACGCTGCTCCTTTCCCCGCCCCACTCCATTCACAAAGTCACGCGACACCTTTCCGCCACTACGCGCAGCCGCACCCGACGCCCGTGGCAACGACACAACTACTGCACTATCCACCGTACACACAGCCAGCCAGCCAGCCAGCCAGCCAAAACCACACCAACGACCCAAACACGCACGTGCAACGGCACGCCCCAAACCAGTCAACGTCGACAACCACACGCACGGCTGGAAACAGGCGTCCTTCCACGTTGCCATCAAGCTACACACAAGACACAAGGAACCAACAACAGCACGCCTGCCCGCCCGCCCCACTCTCACGCCGCAAAAAGCACACCGAAACCGCCAAACGCACATTCCCATCGCACTGACACCGACCGGCTCGCTACCACCACACCTCTCGGCAGCCGTTTCGCAGACATGACACGGCGCGACATGACATCACGACCAACTCTCCTTTCCCCGACGCCTTCGGCCGGAGCACAACGCCGCCAATTCGCCACACAGTCACACACACTCACAGTCGACAAGCGCCCGCCCTCCCTGCACGACGCCGCGCAGCAAACGCGCCCGCAAACACATACCCTCTCCTCTCTCTCGGCCGCCCGACGCGCCAACCGCCACACCGCCAGCCACTCGCAATTGTGCACTGCCGCCAGCCACACGTCCAACACGCCGCGCCGCCTCCGGCCACCCGCCAGGGGGCGCTCACGTCCGCGACAACAGCGCGGCCCGCCGGGCCAAACCGAACCGAGCCGCCCGCCGCTGCTCTGCACATCTTCCTGCGCGCATCAACAAAACGAGGCAAGCGAGCACACCCCGTCACAACGCCACATCACGCAAATGCCGTGCCGACCTCTTGTGTCTACCGCCTAAATTGCACTCACCAGCCGCCCCTTCTTCTTCCTATCTATCTATCTGTGCGTCTGTGTCGGTCCGCGCGTGACGCCTCTCAACATCCGCCGTCGCCGTCCCCGTTTCCGCCCCAATGCCATCGTCGCGCCGCCGCCTCCTCCTCCTCCGCCGCCCCTGTCCGGCCCGCACCACACCATACACCGCTGCTTGTCCCGGCCGTTGCCACCAAAGGCGCCTACCGCAAACGCGCCACGCCGCAGCCCCCGTGCGTGCATCTCCGTGCCGACGCTGCCTCTCTGCCCTCCCGCACGCACTCGACCGACCGACATGCACTGCGTCGACGGCCTCGACAACACAGTCTCTGGGCTCCGCACTGCGTGTTCCGGTACGCGCGCTCAAACACCTATGTACTCATTACCAGCGATGGCGAGGCACCACACAATCTCTGACCAGAGAGTTTCTTATCGTCGCTAGTCTGCGCCACACGACACTAGTGGCACGTAGCGGGTCGGCAGGAACAGTTGTCATCTCTATGTGGCGGGTCGGGAGAGGTCGTAGTCAGTCGACGACAGTATTAGCGAGTGGACGATTGTACTGAGCGGGCGGCGGCGTGCTCTTCTCGCGACTCTGGTCTCCGTTCGGGACGATGCATATTGTTATAAAAGGTAAGGTAATGAAGCTGCATTGCGCAAATCTAATAATGTATGTCAATTGTAACTATTTTCTTCACAACAAAATGCCCCAATAATACTTTGTTTCCAAAGTAACTTTTTTTTAAAGGTAAAACCATTCATTTCCATTTAAAGAATATTTCCTCCAACAATCAAAAAATTAAATGTGAGCCGGCATTCATTGCACGAAGCTGTGTACAGGTATCTACAGTTAAGAGCACATATAGATGCAGTTTGTTTCCTCTTTTGCCTTTTTTTTTCATTGACGTAACGATCTTTTGCTCTTTTTTTTTGTTTTTTATTCTGATTTGTACGTAGGCTGTTTGTTTACATTTTTTTTTATTGGTAATGCCACGTAGCGCTCTGTGTGAAAATCACTGCCTGTGCCGTGTGCAGTCAGTGGCCAGTTTGCATTGTTGTCATATGAACCTGCTATAGCTGGATGTGAACAGCGCGTACCGTTGCGCAGTTAGGGGTGAGCCGCCAGCACTGGTGCATGTGAGGAGAGATATGGCGGACTTTTCAAATTACATATATTATGACTTGTGATGATATTAAGGGTAAATACATTGTTTGTTGTTCTCTATTAAAATCTTTACTTTGCTAACTATCCCTATCAGTAGTTAGTGCCCTCCGTAGTTTGAATCTCTTATTTAGCTGGCAGTAGTGGTGCTCGCTGTATTGCCGTACTTCGAGTAATGACGATTTTTGTGAGGTAAGTGATTTCCGAAAGGTGTACTTTAATGTTACTCAGGGCCATTCTTTTGCAGGGATCTTTGATAGTCAGATTGCGTTGCGCTCAAAATATAGTGTGTCACTTTAAGCGCAGTTTTGTATACATTGTTGTTCAAAGGGGGACGTTTCAGAATACAGGGCCGAAGGTCAGCCAGCGCTGCCCTTACAACGTTTATCGGGTTTTCAATTATGTCTCTTGAGATGTTCATGGTTCATTATTTCCATTCATCATATTATCGCGCGTTTCCCATCAATCTTCGTTCGTTCATTTTCTAGGGACGTTAACAACATTCTGGCACATTTTTATCATCATTCACGCACTCACTTACTTACGACTATTTGTGCGGGGAGGTTACACTTGGGTCCATTTCCATTTACATTCAATGTTGATAGACCTTTTTTTTGTTGTTGTTTTGTTGCTGGCAGGTTACAAACGCCTCATTTTATGTTGGTTGCAGCGTTTTTCTCCTTCTTCTAGTGTTTTCCCCGCTCTCACCACCGCCCCCGCCCCTCCCGCATCCGTCGGTCTCACCACGTTCACTGACAGCCGCGTCTGCGGCTACACCACAACACAACAACGGCCCCCTCCCGGCAACCCATTCGTTTTCTCTTCTTTTGCACAAAAACAACGCCGCACGCGCCAGCCGAGCGCAGCGCAAGCCACCCACACCGCGCCCCTCCCCGTCTTTATAGCCCCCGCTTCTTGTTTTCTTCGTTTGCCCCCTCCCATCTCCCGAATGCCATGCCATGCCATGCCAGCAGCGTTACGCGTGCCCCTCCCCTGTCCACACACTACCGCGAAACGAACAGCCTTCCGGGCCACATGCAGGGCACGCCCACCGCCATTCCCGGACGCAATTCTCGAAACAACACACACACACACACAAAATGAACGCACTATCCCCACTTCGCTTCTCTCTCTCTCTCTCTCTCTCTCTCGTCCCTTCCCTTTAACGAAAGACAAACAAACCCCAGTTAACACACTTTCTCGACACCTTCATGTAGGGAGGGAGGGAGGGAGGGAGGGAGGGTGCGTGCGTTGTCTCGACCGTGACGGCAACCATCGACGATCCATTTCCCCCACTGGTAAAACATGTTCACTAACACCTACAGACATCATTCCGTACACACACAATGGCTTTGCACACGAACATAGACGGCACGGGCACTGTCGTACATTCTTCCTCAGAACCATCTCAACGAACGTTACATACACATCCGGGAAAGCAAAGCAAAGCAACGCAACGCAACGCACACAATTCAGCCGTCAAAGGTAACGTTCACCACGGCAGACACTTGCCGCCGCGCCGTTACACGCATTTCAGTGCGGCTACAATACACCTCCGACACGGGAACGTTCCGTTGCTCTACACCGCGTTTCTCCGTTTTGTTTGGTTTTTTTTTCTTTTTTCTCTCTCTCTACTTTTTTTCTTCCCCTCTGTCCTTTCCTCCACCATTCTCTCCTCACGTTCTGCCCAGACATTCGACCGATCACAGAGGTTCACCTTTCGGTAACCGTTCTCAGCGCGACGGTATGACGGGTGTTCAAGACGTACCGTTGCGTGATGCCGGTGTACCGCGCCGATCGACAGTTTCCCAGAGGCGACGGATCGGACCACATCACCGACACACACAAACACGTGTGCGCACATTCGCCAAAGCGACCGTCGTCTTCTAGCGTCGCGCTTACTGTACTGTACTGTACTGCACTGGACTGGACACGCGTGCATGCATCTTCAATGACGACGTCGGTGTGCGTGCGTCGTACGCACAAGCAGACACAGTCAGTCAGACACGACTATCGAAATCAGAGTCGGAGGGAAGGTACATCATCGTGCGTGTCGCCCGTACAATGCAATACACATTGGTGTCTCAATGCGCGTTCATTTAAACGTCACTCACACGCCTCCACGCTGCAGCATTTACAGACACATCTCACCCTCGCCATGTATGGCGTGCAAACCGACCCGAAAAAACGGCCGTCGTTACACACTGACATTCCCAACAATCGCGTTTCGTTTCCATCCGTCACGTAACTAACCGGCACCTCCATCCAAAGGACACATCACCGATCGCACTTCCCCCACCTCGCAGACAGGTAACACCAACGAGTTGTGCGCACGTGCCTCCATTCCACGTCACACCGTGGCCGTACCCCGCAACACGCGACGCGCCCCCATCAATCAAATTCATCGCATCGGCCACCCCACCCCGTCGCGTCGCAACCAAAGCGGTAGCTATTGCCGCCGTCCACCCACTCACACACAAAACAACAACAACAACAATTCCGCCCTTCCCGCAAAGGCCATTTGGTGGCCCTGAAAAGGGCCGTTTTTGCCGCTCTCGCAACGGAGGAGCCTTCTCTCCTTCCATTCCAGAGCCACCTCCTTACTTGGAGCTCGTGTACTTGGTCACCGCCTTCGTGCCCTCGCTCACGGCGTGCTTGGCCAGCTCGCCAGGCAGCAACAGCCGCACAGCGGTCTGGATCTCGCGGGACGTGATGGTCGAGCGCTTGTTGTAGTGCGCCAGGCGGGACGCCTCGGCCGCGATGCGCTCGAAAATGTCGTTCACGAAGCTGTTCATGATGCTCATCGCCTTCGACGAGATGCCCGTGTCAGGGTGCACCTGCTTCAGCACCTTGTAGATGTAGATGGCATAGCTCTCCTTCCTCTTGCGCTTCTTCTTCTTGTCGCCCTTCGAAATGTTCTTCTGAGCCTTGCCAGCCTTCTTGGCGGCCTTCCCGCTAGTCTTGGGCGGCATCTCAAACAAGAACGTGAACGTACGGCAGCAACACCAGTAGCAAGCGCTCCGCTCTAGTCAGCGTCTCCCCACACAGTGGCACCCAGCGCGCCCCGCCGCCGCACCTTTACCAGCTCGCCCCGTTGCGGCCGCCGACCAATGGGCCGCGAGCGCAACCGGCCGCCGCACCCGAGAGCATAAAGGACCCCCACCCCTGGCGGCGCCGCCACTCCGCTGCTCGACTCGCTGCGGCTCGCACCGTCCTTCGTCTCGTCTCGTTTTCACACCACAGCCCATCGCCATGTCCGGACGCGGAAAGGGAGGCAAAGTCAAGGGCAAGTCAAAGTCCCGCTCCAGCAGGGCCGGGCTCCAGTTCCCGGTCGGCAGAATCCACCGCCTCCTGCGCAAGGGAAACTACGCCGAGCGCGTCGGCGCCGGGGCGCCCGTCTACCTCGCCGCCGTCATGGAGTACCTCGCGGCTGAGGTGCTCGAGCTGGCCGGAAACGCGGCCCGCGACAACAAGAAGACGCGCATCATCCCGCGCCACCTGCAGCTTGCCATCCGCAACGACGAGGAGCTCAACAAGCTCCTGTCGGGCGTCACCATCGCACAGGGTGGTGTCCTGCCCAACATCCAGGCCGTCCTGCTGCCAAAGAAGACCGAGAAGAAGGCCTAAACAGAGAGGCCAGGCAATCGGCACGCGGACCCGCCGCCCAGCAGCGCTGCGTGCTCCCCTGCACGCAACGCGCTTTGCCGGCCCGGCTCACAACAATCGGCCCTTTTCAGGGCCACCACACAAACCTACGTCCAAAGCAAAATTGCAGTCGTCCTCGCCGCACTTTACTTTAACTTCACTTCCACAGCCGCCGCCGGCAACAAGACCATACCAACTGCTACGATTGCAGGGGGAGAAATTCTGCGAGGTACCTCGGTGTCACGCCTGACATCCAAGTGTCACATAGGGGAACTTGGCACAAACGCTCACGCCAGGATGCAGATCCTGTACCCTGTTCCCTCGACCCCGCAACAGGCGTAGCGATACTGGAATATGCGCGCCCTGTATGGGGCTGTGCAGCCAGATCGACGATGCATCGCCTACAGAAGGGTCCAAAGCAGAGCGCTCTACGACGGGCCTTACACGTCCCCGCGGCAGACCTGCATAGAACCACTCACAACACGATTCCGCGCCCTGGCACAAGCGTTCTACGCCACCGCGCGGAAGTCAGAAAATGACTGTTACGTCTTGACCCTTGGGCGATATGAACACCACAGGGACAGATGTGCAAGACCCGAGAGTCGCTGCTCCAGCAGTAGCACAGACAGAACACATAATCACTCTCAACAAACAGCAACGTCCGAAAACAAGCACAGTACCGAAGATAAGAACAACACACAGAAAAGAGGAGCAAATGTCCACAGGCGACAATAACCTCCACCAACTCCCCCTCTAACGGTAAGAGGACTAAAAGAGAGAAGAACAAGAAGAGCCGCCGCCATCTTGTCGTCCACAGCCCGTGTGGCCCAACACACACACACACACACACACACACACACCTTGTTTTGTTTCGTTTGCCTCAAGCACCTCCACGCACGCACAGTCGCCTTCCAAACGACAAGACAACGACAGCAATAATGACCACTGCGAGAGGAGCGTGTCGACACACCGCCCTCCACTCCCGCGCGCCCCAAACAAACGAAACAGCTGATCCGGCCGCCTATCGGCACGCCTTGCCTCGGCAACTCCAACGCCGCCGCAAACACACACAGCCAAACCGCGCAAATATTCACCGCCTCTCGCACAACAACAACAACAACAACAACAACACACAGCCCGGCATCTCCATCGATCGATAAACAAAGCAAACACAAAACGCCCTCTCTCGCACACACAGCCACAAGACCCGCTTCCTTTCCTTTCTCCCAGTCACGTCACGTCAGTCAAACGAAAACGAAATGAAGAATGAAAGAAAGAAGGCAGGCAGGCAGGCAGGCAGGCAACACACGCAGCAACAACACAGACTCTTTCGCACTTTTCAATTTCCGAACAGTGTGGTGGCCCTGAAAAGGGCCGTTTTCGTCTCTCCCACGGCCGCGGGAAGGCCAACGCGGCACAGCACACCGGCTGCGACGCGCCTAACCGCCGAAACCGTACAGGGTGCGCCCCTGCCTCTTCAGGGCGTACACCACGTCCATGGCCGTCACAGTCTTGCGCTTGGCGTGCTCAGTGTACGTCACCGCGTCGCGGATCACGTTCTCCAGGAACACCTTCAGCACTCCGCGGGTCTCCTCGTAGATCAGACCAGAGATGCGCTTCACGCCGCCCCTGCGAGCCAGGCGGCGGATCGCGGGCTTCGTGATGCCCTGGATGTTGTCGCGCAACACCTTGCGGTGCCGCTTGGCGCCACCCTTGCCGAGCCCCTTTCCTCCCTTGCCGCGGCCAGTCATCTCTTCTAAATCCTCAAAAAAGCTCAGGCAAGCAAAACGTCTGCTGCAGCGGCTGGCTCCTCACCCGGCGCTAGCGAGTCGGCTACGGTCTGCGCCCAGCGCACGCGCCAGCCCCCTATATAGACTCTGGCCCGCCCTCCCCCCACCACGCGCAACCGAGGGCATATAAGCGCACCACGGTGGCTGGCGCGCGCCCGTGTCGTCAAGGCAGCACCCGACGCAGCACCTCGCTCGCCTCCACGCCGCTCCGCTACCGCTATGGCCCGCACAAAGCAAACGGCCCGCAAGTCCACCGGCGGAAAGGCGCCGCGCAAACAGCTCGCCACCAAGGCGGCGAGGAAGAGCGCGCCCGCCACCGGCGGCGTCAAGAAGCCCCACCGCTACAGGCCGGGCACCGTCGCCCTGCGAGAAATCAGGCGCTACCAGAAGAGCACAGAGCTGCTCATCCGCAAGCTGCCATTCCAGCGCCTAGTGCGCGAGATCGCCCAGGACTTCAAGACCGACCTGCGCTTCCAGAGCTCCGCGGTCATGGCCCTGCAGGAGGCCAGCGAGGCCTACCTCGTCGGCCTCTTCGAAGACACCAACCTGTGCGCAATCCACGCCAAGCGCGTCACCATCATGCCCAAGGACATCCAGCTCGCGCGCCGCATCCGCGGCGAGCGCGCCTAAACACCGCGCCAGCCGCTGGGCACCGCCCACGCACGCAAACAAACAAAACGGCCCTTTTAAGGGCCACTAACATCACTCCGTCGCGAGCAAACTTTGTCGGTCGCCTCTCGCCCCACAACCAGAGAACCAAAGACAAAACACCGCTTCCACTTCCCGTCCGTCCGCCACAGCCGCTCTCCTCTGCCAGCTTGCTGGCGCGCGCAACAATCAATCAACATCATCCCTCCCCGGCGCGGCGCTCAAAGCGCACAACACCCATCGGCCGACGCCGTCAACCACACGGGTGGCTGGCCGGCCGCCGCTTCGTTTCGAAACAAACAAACAAAACAAAAAACCCGCACCAACGGCCAGCCAGGCACGCAGGCTCGTCCAACGCCACCGACCCTTTCCACATCTCAACGTCCCCCGCCCCCGTTGCAAGAACACACACACAACCAAGACAAGACACATCCGAGGAGAAGGCAGGCAAACAGACAGACAAACCAAAGTATTCAAACAACATGACACAAACCAACCGTCGGCCGGCCGCGACCAAAAACGGCGACAAGCAACCGCTACCGCCGCCCGCACCCGCCACCGACCCCCCGCAATCCAACCACCACGGCACGCAAACAGTATCCACACACGGGCATACAGAAACGCCAGACGGCACAACCACACCGCAACACGACAATCAAAACCTTCCCGACGTGCTTTGATGGCCCTGAGAAGGGCCGTTTTGGGCCGCGCGTCTCTTGCGCGCCACTAGACGACGGGGACGGGGGGGGGGTGGGGACGACGGAGTCAACCGCCAACCCTTCCTTTCCTTTCCCATTCCTTTCTTCTTCTCCTCTACTTCTTCTTCTTGGGCGACGCCTTCGCCTTAGACGGCGTCGTCGCCTTCTTCGGGCGCGGCGCCTTCGGCTTCTTCGTCGGAACCTTGGCGGCCTTCTTCGCCTTCGACGGCGACTTGGCCTTGGCCGGCTTGGCAGCAGCCGCCTTCTTCGCACCGGCGGGAGCGGCCGACGCCGCAGACGCCTTCTTGGCGGCGCCCGCCTTCCGACCAGTCGCCGCCTTCACGCCACCAGCCTTCTTTGCGCCGGCCGCACGGGCACCCTTCTTCTCCTTGCTGGCCGGAGCGGCGCGCTTCTTCTTGGCACCGCCAGCACGAGCCTTGCCGCCCTCAGCCGCCCCGCCGCCGGCGCCGGCAAGCTTGAAAGAGCCGGACGCGCCCTTCCCCTTCGTCTGCACCAGCTCGCCCGCCACCACGGCCGACTTGAGGTACTTCTTGATAAACGGCGCCAGCTTCTCCGCGTCCAGCTTGTAGTGCGCGGCAATGTACTTCTTGATCGCCTGCAGCGACGATCCGCCGCGCTCCTTCAGACTCTTGATGGCGGCCGTCACCATCTCAGAGGTGCGCGGGTGCGCAGGCTTGGCGCGCGGCTTCTTCGCAGACGACGCAGACTTTGCCTTCTTCGTAGTGCCGGTGGCGGCGGGTGCCGCAGCAGTCTCGTTCGTAGCCGCCTGATCTGCCATTTCGACGACGCGCGTTAACACACAACACAGCGAGCAGCGAGAGCGAGAAGAGACACGCAGCGAGCGGAGCGCACAGCAGAGGAATAGCCGCCTCGCGCCACAGGCCCAGCCAGTGTCGCGGGCGGGCGCGGACGGCCGAGAGAGCGGCCGCCACTCTGCGCGCCGCCGCGCCGCGCCTCCCGCGCTTGCTACCGCCCAACGTCCGACAGCCTGTGCGGAGCAGCCCCACACCTGCGCCACAACCACCCGCGCCTTTCAAACCACCGAGGATGGGGCTACACACAGCCACACCACAGTCGCCAACCAGTCGCCACGGCAGCGCCGCAAACCACGGCCAAACTGCAGCCACCGCGCGCTACAGCCTGGGTCGGCCCGCCGAGAATCGCCGCCCACGCCCAAATGCCGCCCCCACAGCCCCAGCCGGCGACCGGCCACAATGGCCAAACCTTCGGCAAAGGCCCCACACCGTCGCCGCGGCAGCCCGGCCAGCGCGGCCGGCGCCACAGCCACACAAGAGGAGGCGTGCGGCGATGACGGCCGTGCAAACGCACCTCCGCCGCCCCATCGCCCTCCCACCGTTTCCCGATCGGCCCGCAGCCGTCGGGCCACGTCCTCCTCCTCTCGCCCGCCAACATTCACAGCCCTTTCGTTCGTTTCCCAACAATTTCAATTGTGCCCGCCGCAAAAAACGGGCGCCGCCTGCAAAGCAACATGCTCCGCCGGAGCGCCCCTCGCCGCTTACGAGCCAACCCCTCGCCCGAGGCAAACCGAAATCCGCAACTACAGACCAACCCAATCTGCCGTCAGCACACACGACAGCCAACATCACGCGTTACGAGTTAGACATTAGGTTCACACGTCTCGGTTAGGTTCGGTGGACGTGGGTTAGGTTAAGGGCACTTGGGTTAGGTTAAGCATTCAAAACACACGTCAGGCGTCAGAGGTTAGGTTACGTTACGTTACATTAAGGTTAGGTTAGGTTAGGTTAGGGGCACT
>NW_026046152.1:0-29089 GCF_023864275.1 Schistocerca cancellata
CCGGATTTCTTGCTGTATTTCGAAGGAAAAAAACACTACCACAGCATTCCATCATTTTACGTTTTTAAGCACTTTCATTTTATCGAAGAATTGAGACTACGGTCATGTCTGATAATGTGTAACAGTGCAGGATGACAAACCCCCCCCCCAACCGCCACTGCTTACGTTTGCTTTTTTTCACACACGTCGCTGACCGACTACCAAAAGGGACGCCACTCGAACGCCAGCACGGGTTACACAAAATCGTAAAACCAGCGTCGCATTGGCATACTGACACGGTACTGACGTTGGGCACTTTTAATCGCGCTTGCACATCGTAGAAAGATAAAGCTGAGTTTATTTTTCCGTTAATTCTGCGTCTGCAGCAGCCCACAGTGCTTTGTCGCTGCCCCAGCGACCTATTGTTGCTGCTGGCGCTCCACAATGTCGGCAGTTTATCACTTGCTCGCTGACAATGGCGGTTTTATGGAGAAAATGTAAACGGAGATATTATAGTAAATGCACAACCACCAATCAAACTTTACATGTAAACGATAAACCTTTAAACGATAAACATCGTCGGTGGGGCACACATAACTGTATGTTGTCCATTTAAACCCTCATTTAGAGTTAGGCCTTCCACACACAAACTCGCAAAACTTATCATTCTGTCCAATCGAAATTACGCAACCCATTCCTCAATGAAAAATACTACTCACTTCCACTAATCACTTGTGGCGTCGTGCTTGCGTGACAGTTCCACCTCCCTGTAGCAAACGATTGTCTGCTATATTAAACACTGTCCGCATATAAAAGCATTTCAATATTTTCGCAATAGTAATTGACGAGCTAAAAAGATTTTTCGTCTTGTTGCTGCTTAATTATCATGTCGGCATTCACAAACGTTGTGTGAGCTGCCTGTTAACAGGGATTGATAATGTTTTATCACTCTGAAACAGCGGCTGAAACTCGTATGCAGACGTAGAAACCGAATCGCAAAAGTCGTCGTTCGTTCCAACAGAAACTACCCATGATACTGGTCGCTAGAAAATGATAGTAACTTATATAAGCGAGAGTAATTTCCATAGCCGTTGTCTTCGCAAAGCTGAATGTTTCGTCAACTCACCATCGTAATTAGTTCAGAGGTTTTTGTTTCTTCAGCAATACGTAAATGAACAATTACAGACTTGGAACCGTGCCGAAACTTTCGTTACAAATGGGAACGGAGTGTGTCGCAGCGACATTGCTCAGACACTCGCTTTCGGCGTTCTTCGCCGGATTAGCCGCGAATAACAAACCGAGGTTCGCGCGAATCTCTGCGTCGCCTCTTTGTGGACCAGCCGACTACAGCCGTGCTGGCAAACAAGGTGTCGATGTCTGCGACGCTGCTTCCACCACGGGTTAAAAGTTATCAAGTCTAGGAGAGCGTCTGCAGCTTCCCAGCAGCCGCCGTGTCGGTACAAGTTACTGCTGTACACCCTCGTCTCTGCGGCCTGTCTTCTCACGGAACACATGTTCCTTGGTTTTACCTGAATATAAATAACGTAAATAATGTTGCCAAAACACTACGGCGAATATTTACATTTATTACTAACTGTTTTCTCGCATTATCGTCCTAAGCATATTCAGGTTTCCTAATACCCTCACTGTTTTCACACGTGTTTGTGGCCGGCGGCAATCAAACGCGCCATTAGCAGTGCAGGAAACTCACCGTCGTCAATCCAGCATCGGAGACAAATTTGCTTACCGAGAAAGCAACTTGTGAAGGTTTACATCTATTCTATAGCCGACACAGCTTGGCCTGTTGTTGGCCACACTAAGAGAAGACATGTAGCAGTCGAAAAAGGCCGTCGTTTTAGGAAGTTAAGGAATTTCGAGGGCATACGTTTTGTTTGGCTCTAGCTTCAATACACACTAAAGTCGTCTCAGAGGTGTTTATGGTACCGTCTGCAACTCTGTAGCTTACATATAATTAATCTGGCCTAAACCTGTGTTTTAGGAACTGACTGCTTGAGATGTTTTGCTTAATTTGGCACCTTCCATTGCGACGTGGTGCTGTGGCCCTTCACATATTCGGCCACACACTAAAAGAGTGTTGCAATTGTCGTGATGGTAATGGATAGAGAATGAGTTGTTGTTGTTATCGTGCGTAGCTGTGCAGTCTCTTTGCGACAGGACTTCATTAACTAGAGACCACGGCCGGAGTTACCTGCTCGTACACCACAGTGACGTCATAACATCCACACTCGCGTCTCATTCATTACGGCTGCCCACTGCCACGTGTGCTAGCCCTGAAATCGGGCGAGCCCGGCCTCTTTGCTTCTCACCAGGATAACACGGCAATTACTCTAAAAAGAGCCATGCATTTCTGGACAGACGATTTTTTCCATTTAATACAACTTTTCTTTTACTACACACTTGGAAAGCGTGTAATCGGCGGATATCTGTCCGATCGTGTCTAACTCACGGGCTACAAGCGCAAAACTTGTACCCCTCACGGCTTTGTGTTCGCCTCGACAAACGGATTACGTGACGTCTGTTGCCAACATGCTGATTTTATTCCTGCAGCGTCTTCATACCTCGAAATTCTACCGTAGTCGGTTCCACATTCTTGGTATATATGAAAACAATCCGGCGATTTATTTGAATGACCACGAATACAAATGTTGTCATTTTTATTTCCTCCTCTTAAACGTACCATTCGTCGCGGTTCAACAGCGACATCGCAAAGCTGTACCACAGATCGGCGCCATTTGTATATGTACACACTCTCTCGAAGCGATTGCACAATATGGGACAAACACAACTGCCACGACATTTGCGAAGATACAATTGTTCTCTACTATTCGAATCTCCGATTTCTCAGTAATATACTTGCGTAGGGGAGCGTATCTGGTACTCAGTCCGTTTCTGTGATCGTCAAATAGTGGGACAGCTACTATTTATTACATACAGCAGTCTCTGCAAACGGATCTGCCAATAGCAGTTCTGTCTTATCACGCAACCTCTGCGATATGGATCCTGGAAATGTGCTTATGACAACAGCCAGCCTCTCGCTTAGGGCCAAGGGCCACGGCAAACAGTGGCCGGAGACAAGACACCCCCTAACTCTGTGCACAGCCGTGTGGGTGGGTTTGTAGTCTTTGACAAGTTTTGTCGCCGTGCCTAAACGCCTAAAGCTTTTTGGTGAAATGTGTTTGCAACTGTGTCCATCTCGCACTCCTTTCCACAACGAGCGTAATCCTGATCGCTCAAGAAATCACCTGCGAACGCTTCAATGGCCGTGCACGTGACTTTTGAACGTTGCTCTACTTCCAATCTCCTCTTCACCCTCCACCACATCTCTGCCAGGAAGCCGTACTCTCCACTACTTGTTAATGTCTCCACCGCGTATTACGCAAAGACTGATAAGTCTGCTTCGTGAAGGACATCTGCGTTGCAGAGACCACGCGTGTAATAATTAAGAAGCCCGGGACATCGACGTTTGCTCATTCTAGCAAAGTCGATTACTGTTTAACGTGTAACCACATGATTAAAACTGTTTCCGAAATTTTCCTCCCCTGAATGTTGTTTTCCGTGCAGTCGTCGTCTCTGTCGTACCGTTCATCCCGACTGCTCAGTGCAAACATGGAAACTTGCTGCAGGTGTCAGATACCTACATGGAGGACCTGAGGCAAATTTCACGACATTTCAGTACAGCGAAAACCGTAAATAGAATATAGTTCGCCTCTGCCAGGAGAACAAATCAGGGCAACTCGGTCTCGTGGGTTACTGTGTCGCAGGTATATATCGAGATACGGAGAGCAGTCGATATCACGCTATTCATCGGTCTCTGAGTCACTTCCACGTCACAGAAACTATAAAATTAATTCGTCTCTATGACAGGAGCAATGCGACCAACGCCATTAAAAGTTGTGTTACATTTTCAGTCCATAGGGAACTGACCAATGGTGCATTGTCTCTCTCGTTCCATTAATACCGACGCTGTAGGGGCTCATAATATGTTGCCCCGTAATTATGTGCCAGACGCTTTTCTCACCACATTTATACATTTACTATTTGCTGAAACGTTCCGCATTTTCTTTCACGTCCTTGCCGTCCACTAAATTTTATAGTTGTATATCGCTACCAACGCGTTCCGTCATTTTGTCGTTTCCAGCACTTTCTATGGAGTCGTGAGAGTTCGACTATTATTATGTCACTTGCTACGACTTGCTCACTTAATTAAGTGGTGACTCATTTTCCATTTACTTTGAACTTTTTAAGACATCTTCAAGTATTAAACATGGACATGCGATTGTCTTCATTTCTAAGGAAATATTGTGTGGTACGTCGCCCAAGTATGATGAACGTGTATGTCATGTTTTAAGGTTTTCTTGTTCTCATCCTGAAGACTGGTTAGTCCAAAGACTGTGTTCACCCGTACATTTTCTATCAATTACCTTTCATTTTGGGTAAAGAGGTCCCCATGTCATATTTTAATTAGACTCCCGTAGCGCCGAAATTACGCATTTGCGGCTCTCACTTGCGGCACTCAAATTCCTACGATTCGTACTGTCTTTCCGCCCTGCACTTTTGGTCAAATTGTTTTTCCGCACCCTGTACAACATTCCTGGATGGCAAACGTCGCTCAGCCAGCACCGCTTAAATTATTCACTTTTTACAGACGCTGCACGTATCTCACTGAATGACACCCAGCCAGGTTGACCGCCTATATTCCGCCACGTCACCGGAAAGCCAGCACGCGATCCACAAAATCACCAAACCAGCACCAGATTCGCACGGTGACACCGTAGTTATTGCAAGCACACTCAGAGATTAATCGCAAACGCAGGTCGTAGTGTGCAGAAGCCGAGCTTGTCTCTCCGTTAATTCTGCGTCTCCTGCAGACCACAGAGCTCTGTCGCTGCATCCGCGGTCGATTGTTGCTGTTGGCGCCACGGGGTGATGGCAGTTAGATTCAGGCTTTCTCCGGAGTAACTGGGAATCTATTAAGGAAATCAAAACAGGAAGGAGTAACGAAAGCGGCAACTGGCAGTCAAACAGTGCGTTTCTGTTAATTTAATGCGATGACAATTTTGAACGATAATGTTCGTGATGCGATTGAGTTACCAGCAATTACAGAAACCCAGGTTTTATGTTGCGTCCACCACAGACAAACTCACTAAAGATGTCGTCCCTGCCACGTTCCTACGAACTACGCACAACTGAGCCTGTAATTCGTGACCAAGTTTACTATTAATTTTACTAGTCCCGATTTTTCATAGGTAAAGAATGAGCAAAATGCTCACACGTGATACAAGTGTTACGTCTATCATGCAGCCGTGGAGGAGACAATTGCTCCAGCCAGAGCAGAAATGCCCTTCATGTCATTTATATTTTTCTTCATAAACTGAACATTTAGTAACAGGGCGAGCCCAATTACATACCGCTTAGTGTGAATAAATGTTTCAGTTTTTTGAGCAACCGTGATAAACGAGAACAAAATACTAAGACTCGGCTACAGATGTCCGCCATCATAGGGCTGCAGTGGCAGCTGAGTCGCTCCCCAAGTCTTAATGGCGGCCACAGCGGCTGAGGCGCCACGCCGCTCCCCTGCCTCCGTAGAGCGCGCGCGACGTGTCTCGCTGCATCCAATCATTTATTTA
The DNA here is from genome assembly GCF_023864275.1 of Schistocerca cancellata. Classification (NCBI taxonomy): domain Eukaryota; kingdom Metazoa; phylum Arthropoda; class Insecta; order Orthoptera; family Acrididae; genus Schistocerca; species Schistocerca cancellata. Next base: position 5,628 of record NW_026046152.1, read on the forward strand.
TCTTTATCGAGCGTTTCGATAGTTTCTCACCCTTGTTGCCGACTTTCCTCATTCTACACTCAGTGAACGTCAATCATTTTTCCTTGTATATTTCAAAGGTGCCGCACTATTACCGGGTATATATTTAGTAGTATTAGGCGCATAACATATCTTTATAATTCATATGCAAATTCCGATCTCCCACGAAAAAGACACATGTCAATCCGTGTAGCTGGTTAAGAGAAACATTCGAGCCAGCGAACTAATGTCCAAAACTGTGAGCACAGCATAATGCTGCGTCTGCCGCCAGTTGTCAGATGCATTCCAGTATCCTGTCCCACTCACTGACCAGTTACGCCGATTGTAATCTGTCACACGGTGCCATATCGCCGCCCACAGATTGCTGGATACTCTTCCTATCTCCCAGAACTTGCCCGGCCTTTGCCTCCCGCTACTGTTGATGTTCAGATTTTCCGTTTCAAGATGCGCCAGGTAGTCCGTCGCACTCGACACCTGATTCGCGACCGCTTTCTCTGAAGACTGCCGCCGGTTGTTACTTCAGCTCTTTCTCCATTCACATGACGTATCTTCCAGCGCCGCACCTAACTGCTTATGTCTCTTGTTCTGCATGCCAGGAATTGTGCCCTGTCACTGAAGAACTAAAGAGAAATTAAGGCCACGTGTTATATTAAGTAGTTGAAAAGTACGCTTCGCAGGGAATATACTTGCACCTGACATTGAAATCAATTTTTCTCCTCTCACTAAAAAAGAAAAGATGTTCCTGTTAGTGTTGGAACGTGGCGAAAAAAAAAAAACTTTATTTATTTCCATTTTTTTCATAGGACATAGAAAATATAAACTTATTTTATGTTTTAATATGCTACCACTTATTTGAAAGCGCTGACCAACGCCTCGCTCGAGAACGAAAACCATCTAGAATTTATTCTACACCGCCTGACTGCGCTATACGATATTCTCTGGGGCTGTGTGGAGGCGGATTTGGAATCGCTGCCGCCTGTTTTTCTGATGTGGCAGTCTCGTCCGCTCACAGTCATCACATTTTACTTTCTGTCATACAAACACGCTACAGCCTTCCCTCGTTGCCCAGAAGAGATTTCGATGTACAGATGTTCTGTTTTTATTTCTTGAAAGTGCGTGAATCGCACGCCAACCAGCGGTATCGAAAGACACATTCTGATGACGCCCGTGTTGCAGAATAAGTCCACTGCGAAAGGAGTTACAGAGGACGCAGTGTAGTCGATAGCCGACAGATGGCAGCATGCGACTTGCCGTGTTTAGCTTTGATATACCGAATAAGAAGTTGGAAAGGAATAAACAGCGTGAAAAAGAGTATGTTTACGGGCAGCATTGTGTCACTCAACGATCAAGGACCTTGTATATAGTAATGGACACGGAAATTCTGATATCTTGTTGCAGAAAATTATAAATGTCGAACGAAGGAGAAATGTTAGGCGTAAAAATAAAATCTTTGTTTCTCTGTGTTTCCGCTTCGAAAAAGAAACTGTATGTTAATGATCGCTTTCATTATGTCAAACAAAATATAAAACGATATTTAACAGTGCTAGAGACGGCTACCGAATGTGCTTTTCATAAACCGAATCTGCCACTACCGCTGCCGGTCCGACATGTAAACGCTATCACATCGATTCCCGAAACATGGTCACCGATGCCGGATTTCGTACTGTATTTTGAAGTGAGAAAAAATACCACAGCATTCCATCATTTTACGGTTTTAAGCACTTTAATTTTATCGAAAATTGAGACTGCGGTCAGCACCCTTGTCGTGTCATGTCTGATAATGTGTAACGGTGCAGGATGTCAAAACCCCGCCCGACCGCCACTGCTTACGTTTGCATTTTTTCACACACATCACTGACTACCAAAAGGGACGCAACCCGAACGCCAGCACGGGTTACACAAAATCGTAAAACCAGCGTCGCATTCGCGTAATGACACGGTAATGACGTTGGGCATTTTTAATCGCGCGTGCAGATCGTAGAAAGACAGAGGCTGAGTTTATTTTTCCGTTAATTCTCCGTCTCTCGCGGCCCACACAGCATTGTCGCTGTCTCAGCGACTGATTGTTGCTGCTGGCGCTCCACAATGTCGGCAGTTTAACTTTCGCGCGCATAATGGCGGTTTTATGGAGAAAATGAAAACGGAAAAGGGATAGTAAGTGCACAAGCGTCAGTCAAACTTTACATTTATGGAAGTTATAAGCGAGTAAACCTTTAAGCGATAAATAACGTCAATGGAACCCACATGACTGTATTTAATCTATATAAACCCACATGTAGAGTTAGGCCCTTCAGACATAAACTCACAAAAGTTATCCTTCTGTCCAGTCGAAATTACGCATCGCATTCTTCAGTGAAAAATACCACTGACTTCCAGTAATCACTTGTGACGTCATGCTTGCATAACACTTCCACCTCCCTACAGCAAACTATTGTGTGCTATATTTACACACTCTATTCGCATTTGAAAGCATTTCAATATTTTCGCAATAGTAATGGACGAGCTATAAAGATTCAACGCTTCTTCCTTCTTACTTATCTTGTTGGCATTCACATACATAATGTGAGTGCCGAGCACCGATGTGTTCACATGGAGAGCCAATGATTTATTGCTCTGAAACAGCGGCTAAAACTCGTATGCAGACGTGGACAGTAACAGTCTATCGTAATCGTCACCAGGAAATGATACGAACTGATGTAATCGACAATAATTTCCATAATCGTTCTCTTTCCAAAGCTAAGTGTTTCGTAGACTCATCATCGTAATTAGTTCGGAGGTTTTCGTTTCTTCAGCAGTACATAAACGAACAGTTACAAAGAGGTGAATTTTTGAAATGTCGCGAAAGCAGTACTGCGCCGAAAATTTCGTTACAACTGCGAACGGAGTGTGTCGCAGCGGCATTCTGGACACAAATGCTTTCGGCGTGTTTGGCGCGTTAGATTTGAATAAGAAATCAAGATTCGGACGAATCTCTCCATCGCCTCTCTCTGCACCAGCCGGCTGCAACCGTGCTGCCAAAGAAGGCGTCGATGTCTGCGGCGCTGCTTCCCCCCCATGCTCGAATCGCAACCAAGTCGAGGAAATCCTCTGCTGCCTCTAAAGGAAAGGCGGTAGCCGCGGTGGCGGTGCAAGTTTCTGCTCTACGATCCCATCTCTTGCGGCCTGCCTTTCCACGGAACTGATGTACCTTGGTTTTACCTCAATACAAATAACGCAACTAATTTTACCTAAAATACTACAGCGAATATTTACATTTCTTGCTAACTGTTTTATCGCATTATCGTCCAAAGCATATTCAGGTTTCGTAATACCCTCTCTGTTTTCACGTGTGTTTTTGGCCGTGGGCAAGCAAATTGCACCATTAGCAGAGCAGGACACTCACCACCGTAAAACCTGAGCCGAATTTGCTTACCTGGAAAGCTGCCTATGACATTACGTATTCTGGAACCGACACAGTTTGGTTTGTTATTGGCCAAGCTAAGAAAATACATTTGGCACTCGAAAAGTTCCGTCCTTTTAGGAAGTTAAGGAATTTCAAGAGCATACTTTTTGTTTGTCTCTGGCTTCAGTACACTCTAGAAACATCTCAGTGGTGTGTACGTAACCGTTTGCAACTCTGTCGCTTACATGTATTAACTCAGGCCTTACTTGTGTTGTAAGGTCTGACTGCTTGACATGTTTTCCCAGATGCATGATTTTCTGAAGAGGTGATTGTTTCCGTTTAGAACGACACTTTTTTTTCTAGTGTATGTGTTAACCCTCTTTGAAAGCGTGCAAATGGCGGATGTCTGGCCGATCGGGCTACAAGCGCAAACCTTATACTCCTTATGCTTTCAAAATTCTAACGTAGTCTGTTTCACATTCTTGGTATATATTAAAACAATTCCGCAATGTTTTCTGAAAAACCACGAAAATAAAAGTTGTCATTATTTATACCCTCTTGTTAAACGTGCCATTCGTCGTGTTTCAACAGACGGCGTCGCAAAGCTGTACCACACATCTGTGCGATTTGTATACCTAGGTACTCTCTCGAAGTCATTGCCCAATATGGGACAAACACGTCTGCGGGACATTTGCAATGATAGAATCGTTCTCTAGTATTCGAATCTTCGATTTCTCCGTAATATACTTACATTAGGAAGCGTGTCTGGTACCCAGTCCGTTTCTGTGAACGTCAAATAGTAGACATCTTCAACTTTTGTAGTCCTGTCTTCCTCAGTTGCGTGTAATATTACGGTATATTGATAATTTTTACTTATGGACCGTCTGACAGTCGGCAACAGAAGCCAAAACATTGCATTGAGACAAGCGTTCAGTTCATAGTGCTGTGGAATGTGGGAAAAAAAAACCGCAAATTCGCATTCGCAAGAAGAAGAACACCGAAAATGCAACAGGAGCGTAATATGTAAGAAATCGTGCACGCAACCTGCCACTGATGATGTCTTGCAGATAATAAAGGCGAAACGCGTAAGGCACTAAAATTGTGTTTTATTCAGTTGCTGTCAGACGGTCGATAAGTAAAAATCATCAATATACCGTCAAATAGTAGGACTGCTACTACATAGTACGTAGGGCAGTATTTGCAAACCGATCTGCCAGTAGCAGTTCTGTCTTATCACGCAAACACTGCGATATGGATCCTGGAAATGTGCCAACAGCCACAGCCAGCCTCTCGCTCAGTGGCGAGGGCTGCGGCAAACAGTGGCCGGAGGCAAGACACCCCCTGACTCGGTGCACAGCGGTCTGAATGGGTGTTCAGTCTTTGAGAAGTTTTGCCGCCGTGCGTAAACGCCAAACGCTTTTTGGTGAAATGTGTTTGCAGCAGTGCCCATCTCGCGCTTCTTTCCGCAACGAGCGTAATCCTGATCGTTTAATAAATCAGCTACGTACGCTTCAGTGGCCGAGCACGAGGCTTTTGGACATCCCTTTACGTGCAATCTGCTCCTCACCTTCCCCCATATCACGACTCCACTGGCGTCTGCCAGGATTCCGTACTCTCCACTACTTGTTAATGTTTCCTCTTCATACTACACACACACTCCGCCGCTCGTGGTCTCGCGGTAGCGTTCTCGCTTCCCGAGCACGTGGTCCCGGGTTCGATTCCCGGCGGGGTCAGGGATTTTCTCCTGCCTCGAGATGACTGGGTGTTTGTGTTGTCCTCATCATTTCATCATCATCCAGGAAAGTGGCGAAATTGGACTGAGCAAAGGTTGGGAAATTGTACGGGCGCTGATAACCACGCAGTTGAGCGCCCCACAAGCCAAACATCATCATCATCATCACATCATACTACACAAAGTGACAAGTTCGCTTCGTCAAGGGCAGCTCAATTGCAGAGAGATGTGTGTAAAAATTGTGAAGCTCTGGACATCGACGTTTGTGCATCCTATCGAAGCCGATTAATGTTTAACATGCAACCTTATCATTAGAGAAAAATGGTTTCTCAAATTTTCCTCACCTGAATGTTGTTTCCCGTGTAGTCGTCGTCTCTGTCGTACCGTTCATCTTAACTGCCGAATACAAACATGGAAAATCGCAGCAGGTGTCAGATACCTTGACGGAGGACTAGAGGCAAAATTCACCACGTTTGAGTACAGTCAAAAACGTAAATAAATTGAATGTGGTTTGCCTCTGATCGGAAGAAGAAATGAGGGCTACTTGGTTCCATAGGTTAACGTGTGGGGGGAGTTGATATGGCGGTATTCATCGGTCTCTGTCATCACTTCCACGTCACAGAAGCTGTAAAAATACTTTACTTACGGTGATAGGAGCAATGGGAACAACACAGTTAAAAATCATGTTTTATTTTCAGTGCTTTGGGAACCGTCCACCGGTGCACTGTCCCTCGTTTCATGAATACCGATGCTGCAGGGGCTCATATGTTGCTCCATAGTAACGTCACGGAGGCTATTGCCACGACATTTATACATTCACCGCTTCAGTTGAGGACTTTTTGTGATCAAGAAACGTACTTTACATCTTACATTCTAGCTACACGGTTAAACGTATCGCATTTTTTCTATTAAATTTTAAGGTTATATATCGGTACCAGCGCATTCCGTCATTTTGCCGTTTCCAGCACTTTCTATGGACTCCTGAGAAGTTGACCATCATTCTGCCATGTCTTGTCTCACCGTATACAGTGTGTGAGAAAACAGTCTGACCCAAAGTGTAGGGCAGAAAGACAGCATTAAAAAAAGCAATCCGAGTATAGGAACTAGAAATGGCTTAGAGCGCTATGCCAGCATGAAAACGGTGGGCGGTTTGAACATTTGCTGCGACATACTTAACGCTAGTAAGTGGTGGATCACGTTTCCTTTACTTTGTCCTCTTGAAGACATGTTGAAATATAAAACGTGGACATGTGATTGTCTTCATTTCTAGAGAAATGTTGTCTAGAACGTCGGCTAAGTATTACACAGGTGTATGTGATGCTTTGAGTTTTTCTTGTTATCGTCCTGAGAGTGGTTAGTCCATAGACTGTGATTACACTTACATTTTGTGTGAATTATCTTTCATTTTGAGTAAAGACGTCCACATGTCAGATTTTAATTACGTTCCTGTAGCTCCCAAAATACGAATTTTCGACCCCGAGTTGTTGTACTCAAACTACTAAGTTTCAGACTGTCTTTCTGCCCTACACCTTTGGTCAAATCATTTCTCCGGACCCTGTATAACGATGCTGGATGGCGAAACCCTGCTCAACCAGCACTGCTTAAATTGTTCACTTTTAACGTACGCTACACTGAATGACTCCCACCCCGGTCGTCCGCCCATATTGCGTCGCGTCACTGGAAAGCCAGCACGCGACACACAAAATCAGGAAACCAGCATCAGATCTGCATAATTACTCTGTACTGATTGTGAGCACATTTAGACGTTAGTCACAAATACATATAGTAGTAATGTAGAAGCTGGATTTATTTTTCTGTTAATTTTCCGTCTCCTGCAACCGACAGAGCTTTGTCGCTGCGTCAGAGACCAATTGTTGCTGCCAGCACCGCGGAATGTTGGCAGTTTTAACTCTCCCGCGAGTAATGGCGCTTTTCTGAAATAAGCGAAAACGGGAGAAAAATTCAGATGCAAGTGTTCATCACCGAAATGAGAGTGGATCGCCGGCCGAAGTGGCCGTGCGGTTAAAGGCGCTGCAGTCTGGAACCGCAAGACCGCTACGGTCGCAGGTTCGAATCCTGCCTCGGGCATGGATGTTTGTGATGTCCTTAGGTTAGTTAGGTTTAACTAGTTCTAAGTTCTAGGGGACTAATGACCTCAGCAGTTGAGTCCCATAGTGCTCAGAGCCATTTTTGAGAGTGGATCCCCACAAGACGCATGTCTGCCCACGGCGGGATCTCCCGTATCCCTCCAGTTGCGAGACGCGTGTCCGTTCCCACGTGTGAGTCACACTCCTGGTCGCTGGCCAGTTGTACCACTGTAACGCATCTCGACTCTGCTGTTTCGCACTCCGCACATTCGTGGATGGCCTTCTGTCACAGCTGCCGCCAGCTGGTTTTACCCTACACTCCCGAGAAGGATGCGATTGAGTGAAAAAAATATCCCGGTAAACATGTAAAGAAAACCGTAAAAAAAGCACCGTCAAAACGTTTTTATCCAAGCCAAATAACTCAATGATGCTGTTTTATTATGCTGACGTGGATGACACGCGTTGTGCGGAATATGCGAAGCGGTTAGAGCTGGAACGTATTTGCACTCCACCGTTTTGATGACGTATAATGGGTAGAAAAATTGCTCTAGAGTCAAGGCCAAGTCTTAGTCGGGTACGTAGAATTAGCGAATATGTTCTCACCAGACATCGTTTATGATGATGTAATTAGGAAGTGGACAGCATCGTCGGCTTTGTATCGATGTGAAATTAAAATTCAGTGTGAGAGCCTGTATTACTTCCTGCCTACGTGCCTAGCCGTTCGCCTTGTGTTTCTACGAATTGCATTCGTTAAATGGTAACAGATAGAAAAGCATTTGTCGAGGGCCTTTACACACTGCACACGAGAGGAAGACGACCACATTCAAATCAACAATTAATTCACTGAAAATGCAAAGAAAAGGAAAAAGGTTGCGCCAGCGGTATTATTTTGTCGTGTAGCTGGGTGGCGGCTACCGCGAGAACGAAGGCCGCCACAACTTTGGTTTACGGTGCTCGAATGCGTTGTATGCTCCTCGCTGGCGTATGTGAAACTGTGAACACACACCACGTTTCATAGGTTCGACCATAGAAATACTCACATACACGGAGCATTCGTCCATCCTTGCCGTGTTCAAGTTGGAAGCCAAATGGATTAGACGGTTACATTATCTGTAACTGGAATCAAGTACTGACTTCAACAGCTGATCTTTTTGTATTAATGGCACACATCTACCAATTCAGTTAACCTACTTTTCCAAACATTCGCGACGTTAATGCGGTAACTATCCTTGTTACGTTTGGCCACGTGGAACGACAGCAAACGTTTCAAACAATGTCCTGTCATCTCCTTATTTTCACAAATGGCACACTTACAGTAATGCGAGCAATTCCTGTTATTGTTGCACTGTGGCTCATTTAGCTGGCCGCTTCCACAGAATCGGTTGGCGGGATGCATATAGTTTTGTGGCCATTCCTGACGACTACGTCTCATGTGTGGCATTATGCTATAAGAAGTGACATCCGTAACGCCCTATTTTTAGACGGAATAAAAAGCTACGACTTGTGCTTGATCTAGTACAGATGCAGACACAATATCGAGATAAGAAGCGTGTTGTACCAGAAAACGTTGCTTGTAGAGTAAATTCATAACACTGGGTTAGAGATTAACATTCTGTCGTGTCAAAAATTCTGGCCATTCGTAGAGTTTGTCATTTGGGTTGAAAGTCTCCCTTTTGAAAGAGTGTCCAAACATTCCTCAGTGATCTGTCAGTGGGCAAACTGTAACGACTTTTGTTTCACGTGTCTTTGTGATGGTCGGCAAGCGCGGGAACTCATCGCTGTCAGCCCAGCCCTAGAAACGCATATGCAGATGTGTAGACATACTGTGGAAAATTTACATATGTTCCATACACATGGCGTTCCATGATACACAACCGTGACGTTATAACATCCACACTCCCGTCCTGTTTATTACGGGAGATTGTCACAACCCACATATGCAGCCCCTACCTCATCCCCTGTTCACCAAGACGATACGTTCAGTGTTCCAAAAGATTCCTCCGTGTTATCGTTGTAGTTGCATCTTCCTCCGCAAAGTAGTTCTGCGACATCTCACACATTCCGGCCACGTGTCAAATCAATATCAGAGTTGCCTTGATGACGACACAGAGTAAATTACTCATTAATATCTGCTTCTACAAAACGCTTTGTGCACTCTCCGTCGTGTTTAAATGGTCCTTACTAGAAGACTGTAGTAGAAACTGGCGCCAGTCATACATGTACGTAATCTTTGAAAACTGTGACCCACTTACAGGAAACACAGTTGCCGTACTAGAACCACTGTCTACTACTAGAAGTTTTAATTTGTCATTGATACACTGACTTTGGCGTAACAAAGCGTCTGTTGCATGAATAATGCATACTACGGCACTTCTGTTTCTTCCAGACCGATGCCTCGACGTAAACATCGAAACTTCCAGTTGCTATTACAGTTTTGGAGCCAGTGAAGATGTGGTTCTGGAGGAAGTATTTTGCTGCTTTCAGTTTAGTCAGTATTGGTAACATCTGCAGCTACTTTGCCTTCTGGTCAGAAGAAACTGATAGCACCTCTTACTTCCAGCAGATTATACTTTACCGTTCCTGCACGTACAACCACCACGTCACACAGCGTGTGTTACTCTTGTGCCGTAGCTTTATAGTGAGACCAGAAAGGAAAAAAAAAGACAGCTGATATCAGTATATTTAACGAAGTCATTCATTTCTGTGTACGTTATTCACCTCTCGCTGTGTGCCCTGCTCTGTTTGGGAAAGGAGGAAGCGTCGGTAGCAAACTTTTGTCAACAGCTGAATCTGGAGGTCGTCCGTACTAGCGAGGCGATGAAGGCATTTGCGAACTAGCGGTGAATCTGTTTAATTTTTTTTTAATTTCATCTCATAGGTGAATAGACCGAATCAGCATAGTGTGGTCTCCCCTAATCCACAGAAGATACGATAAGAAATGTTACGTTCTTCCGATTAATCTACAGCTAAGAAAAACTTTCAACTTCTCATCGTAATCGCAGTTCCTTCCAGTTCACCGCCCTGTAATTCGTCAGAATCAGATAAACGGACAATTCAAATGACGCAGCGTTTACAATAAACTGTTGCGAAAACAGCTGTGCGCCTAAAATTCCGTTACAACGGGGAACGGAGTCGCTCGCGACGGCATTCTTGCGTCAGACGCTGCCCGTGCTCTTGCCGAGTTAAACTTTTGTATCTGTTCAGGATTACTTTAGAAAGATTCGTCTCCTGTCGTCGTGCTGCCAGACGAGGTGTCGACGTCTGCGACGCTGCTCCCCCACGTCCGGACGCAAATGATTCGACCAACTGCTCCGTAGAGAAGCCGCTGCACAAATTGAATTTTTTTTGGGAAATCTGGTTTTTGCGGCACCTCTGACGACAGAAAAATGTGAAGCCCTTTTCTTATACAAAAGATTGTCTGTATTCCTATATTTTTTGTTGGTAACAGTACTCTAAATATTTTTACGTAAAACGCTAGGCAAAGTATTACACTTAGATGAGGCAAGTGGCAAACGAGGGAAAATGTTATAAATATGGCGCGCTTCCCAGAATTGACTGTTCCCTTCGCTTCAGTTGCGTTACACATGTTCAGGTCTGGGGAGGGCGTCTCTTGCAGGTACACTACGGATACGTCGCAACATCGACACTCGCGACTCATTCATTACCGACGATCCTGCACTGGCAAACACGCCACGCCTGCAATCTAGTGACCCTGGCCTCACATTCTTATTACTAAAGTACTGAAGAAACAATTTTTTTCCATTTCAGTGTGTCTCATTTTTGCTCTACTATACGCTTAATACACCTTGAAAACGTAAAAGGCGGACATCTTCCGACTGGTTTCAACTCTGCTAGCTACAGCTGCCAACTAATATAATTATTAATCTCTCTGTCTGGTGATTGTGCAAAAGGATCGCGCGAGTCGAGTAGACGCCATGTTTACATCGCTGTGACGTCTTCTTTCCGGAAGTGGTGCTGTGGTCTCCTGTACATTCCGGTCGTGTATAAAAACAGACCAGTACCCGTCTTCTTGACAATGTGGAAACACGTAAAGTTATCCTTTTTGTCACCTGTTGTCAAGTATGCTGTCCATTCTCTATCCTGTTTGAATAGTGGGTACCACAAAGCCGTAAAAAAAATAAGTGCGCAACCTGTATCTACACTTAGTTCACAGCCGTGCACCAGTAAACGTAACTTTTGTCGCTCAATACGGCACCTTCCAGCGCTTTAACGGACGTGGATACTTCTGAACACCCGTTTATGTGCAACCTCCTCCTGCTCCCCATGTTTTCACCGGCGTCCGTAACAAGTCCGTACCCTCCACCATTTGTTAGTGTCTGATTTCGATATTAGGGAAACACCGAAAAGTTCGCCGTACCGAGGATAGTTGCACTGCAGACGCTATGAGCGTAAATGTTATGAAGCTCGCAAAATAGAGGCTTCTTCGGACTAACGTTTCATACGCAGACGTGACTAGAGAAAACCAGTTGCCCAAAGTTTCGTCCTGTGAATGTTGTCCACATGTTTCAGATGTTTATTGAAATACAAAGAGAAGTTAATATCGCCGTATTCAACAGCCTCTGAGTCATCAATACCGAATCACAGACGATAAAAAAGAGTACCGCCATTACTCACGTTGATGGTAACAATGTGACCAACGCAGTTAAAAATTTTGCCTCGTTTTCAATGCTTTGGCAATTGACCGACGGTGCATAGTCTTTACTTTCATTAATATTGACTCTGTGCGGTCTCACGTGTTGCCCCATAATAGCGTGACTGATACGCTTGTCACGACACTTGTACATTTACTACTTTACCTGAGGACATTTTGTAATCAAGAAACGTATTTCACATCTATCTCCTTAGCGCCTTTGTTAAACTTATCATAGTTATCATCCACTGAATTTTAAAGTTACAAATTGCTACCAACGCATTCCGTCATTTTGCCGTTTTTCACACTTTCCATCAAAGATTAAGTGTACTGGACTGTAGAGAATTCGACCAACCCTCTGTCACGCCTCGTCTGGCATATGCAGGGTGCGGAAACACAATTTGACCAAAAGTGTAGGGCACATGGGCGGCATCAAATGAAAGAATCTCAATATAGAAGCCAGAGGCCGCACGTGAATATTTAAGGCGCTATGTCAGCATGACAACGGTGGTCGGTTTGAACATTTGCTACAGATAATTATGTTAATTAAGTGGATGCTTATCCGTCATTCATTTTGGCTCTTTTATGAGATATTGAAAAACGAAACATGGTGCGTCAGCCAAGTCCGATACACGTGTGATACTTTAAATTTATCCTGTTCTTCAAATATTCCGTTTAGGTATACACGTTTTGCAAATGCAGATCGTAGTAATACAGAAGGCGAGTTTATCTCTCCGTTAATTCTTCATCTCTTGCAGACGACAGAGCTCTGTCGGTGCATCAGCGGTCGATTGTTGCTGTAGGCGCCACGGAAAGATGGCAGTTAGATTCTGACTTTCTCTGGAGTAACTGGGATTCTATTAAAGAAATGAAAACAGAAAGAAGTAACGAACGCGGCAGCTAGCAGTCAGACAGCACTTTTCTTTTAGTTAATGCGACGACAATTTTAAAAGATAAAGAGTTTTATCTATTAAAAAAATCAAAGTTTAAAGTTACGCTCGCAACGGACAAACTCACTAAAAGTTATCGTCCTTGCCACATTTCATTTTACACACAACTGAATCAGACTATTTCTTATGAGCTACACATAATTAAGCCTGTAATTCATGACGAAGTTGACTGTTACTATTCCTACTGTTGTACCTTCCTTACGTAACGAACGAGCAAAACGCTCACATGAGATAGTAGTCTTGAGTCTAGCACGCTATCGCCCAGGAAACAATACCCCCAGGCAGAGCATTTCCTGTTCCGACACATGAATGATTTTTTGTAATTCATATGTGACCTTCCAAACTGAATTACGTAGGCCTACTACATTGCGTGAATGAATGCGGCAGTTTTCTCGGCAACAACGATAAACAAGCAAAAAAATAGAAAGACTTGGCTATAGATGTCTGCCATCACAGGGCTGTCGTGACAGCCGAGTCTTCCGTGACGTCTTAGTGGTGACGACAGCGGCTGAGGGGCGTTTAGAGACGGCAGCAGACCACACTGACGTGTGACGTCACTTGGCAACCAAGTCTTCTTGTATCCGCTGCAATTAATCATTTATTTTTATCGATCATCTCACAGCTATACATTTTCGGTAAATTAACCATCATTTGGTGCCAAGATGCCCGTGTGTGAGATTTTAATTACGTTCCGGTACCTCTGAAAATGTGCAATTGCGACGCCTAAATGCTATTCTCAAACTTCTGTGTTTCATGCAGCGTTTCCAGGCTACACTTTTCATCATATATTTTCTATGTACCCTGTAAAACGATACGGGATGGCAATCTTGGCTGAATCAGCACTGCTTAAATTTTTAATTTTTTACGTACACTGCACATGTGTCATTCAATGACTCCCACGCCGATCGTCCACCTATATTTTGCTACGTCACTGGAACGCTGGCACGCGACACACAAACCGTGAAACCAGCATCAGCTCCTCATAACTACACTGTACAGAGTGGGAGCAAATTTAAAAGTTAATCACAAATGTAGACAGTAGTAATGTAGAAGCTGAATTTCTTTCTCTGCTAGTCTTCCGTCTCCTGCAGCCGACAGGGCTTTGTCGCTGCCTCAGTGACTGATTGTTGCTGCTACCACGAGGATCGGTGTCAATTTTAGCTCTCCCGCGAGTAATGGCGGTTTTCTGAGATAAATGAAAACGGGAGGAAAATATATATGCAAGTGTTCGTCATCGAAACGATAGTGAATCCCTAATTGGCACAGCGACTTAATTTTTAAATATTTAGGAACAGGAGAATCTTGCGTTGCCCGCCAATTGCGAGATGCGTGTCCATTCGCACACGTGAATCACACTCCTAGTCGCTGGTAGTTGTACCATTGTAATGCATTCGGAGTGTGCTGCTTCGCACTCCGCACCTACATGGATAGCCTTCTGTCTCATCTGATCTTACCCTACACTCCTGAGAAGGAGGAGATTCCGTGAGTAAATCTTCCCGAAAACACGTATACTAATCGTCAAAAAATACGGTCGAAACGTTTTTATCCAAGCCAATTACTGCATGTGATACTTTTATTATGCTCACTTGCATGACATGCGTTGTGCGGAGTATGCGTAGCGGTAAGGGACGGAGCTCCACGGTTTTGAAGACGTATGATGGCTAGAAAAATTCCTCTCGGGTCAAGCCGAAACCTTAAACACGTACATAGGATTAGCAGATATGTAGTCACCACCCATCGATTGTCAAGACATAATAAAGAACTTGACAAGGTCGTGTGTTTCGTATCGACGCGGATTATAATCGCGGTGTCAGAACGTGTTTTACGTCGTACAATGTGTCCAGCTGTTGTCCTTCCGTTTCTACAGATTGCGTTCGTATCTGGTAACGGATAAGAAAAAAGATCTATCGTCGGCTTTTACACACTGCATATGTGAAGACGAGAACCGCAGTGAAGGTCACAACTAATTTACTGGAAAGGCGATAAAAACAAAAAACAAAAAATCTTCTGTCCGCGATATTACTCTGCCATGTCGCCGGAGAGCAATGATCGCGAGAACGAAAGTCATCGAGGCTTTATTTTACGGCGCCTGACTGCGTTATACGCTGCTCTTTGGCGCATGCGCACACACACCACGTTTCAAAATGGTTCAAATGGCTCTGAGCACTATGGGACTCAACTGCTGAGGTCATAAGTCCCCTAGAACTACTTAAACCTAATTAACCTAAGGACACCACACACATCCATTCCCGAGGCAGGATTCGAACCTGCGACCGTAGCGGTCGCGCGGTTCCAGACTGTAGCGCCTAGAACCGCTGGGCCACTTCAGCCGGCACACCACGTTTCATACCTTAGGCCATAGAGATACACATATTAAGGCACGTGCACATATCCTTACTGTGTTGGGGTTCGAAACCATGGCAGTTGCAGTATTTATAAAAATTTCATTCTGCAGTATTTATAGGTAGAATCAAGGACTGATTTCTACAACTGGTCTCCTTGTTGTATTAGTATCACAGACGTAGTAATGAAGTTGAGCTAATTTCCCCAAGATTCGCAGTGTTAATCCGATAACTGTCCTTATTGCAGTTGGCCACGAGAAACGACATCAAACGTTCCAAACACTGCCCTGACAATTCTTTATTTTCACAAACGACAGAATACAGGAATACGACGAATTGCTGTTCTTGTTGGAATGTGGCTCATTTAGCTGGCCGCTTCTACAGAATCGGTTTGGCGGGGAGCATATAGTTTTCTGGCCGTTTCATCGGGAGTACGTGTGATGTGTGTTGTTATGCTTTAAGAACTGACATCCGTGATGTCCGAATTTACACAGAATACGAGGCTATGATCCCTGCATACTCCAGTACAGATACAGACACAGTATCGAGATATGAAGCGTGATGTACCGAATACGTCACTCATGGAAGACATTAATATACCGAGTCAGAGATTAACATCCTGTCGTCTCAAAATCTTCGCCATTCGTAGCGTTTTAGACCTGACGACCGACACGCATCCCTACTTTCTACCCATGCAAGGATTCTGAAGCAGGTTTGGTGCGTAGCTTGTGGTGTCAGTTGGGTTAAATTTCTCCCTTTTTAAAGAGAGTGTCCAAACATTCCTCAGTGCTCCGCGACGGGGCAGACTGTAACGACTTGTGTTTCACGTGTGTTTGAGACGGTCTGCAAGCACTTGCATAGTAAGCAGCGCTGATAATTCACAGCCCGGGAAACGCACAATATGCAGGTGTAGACACCTACTTTGGAAAGCGTACGCACATTCTGTACTCATCGCGGCAGGCCCCGTCACGTGGTACACAACCGTGACGTCACAACACGGACACACTCGCCCTGTTTATCTCGGCCGACTCTGCAGCGCCACACGTGCAGCCCCTGCCGTCGACCGAGCTCGGCCTTACAGTATTCTTACTAAGACGATACGTTTAGTTCAAATGGCTCTGAGCACTATGGGACTTAACATCTATGGTCATCAGTCCCCTAGAACTTAGAACTACTTAAACCTAACTAACCTAAGGACATCACCCAACACCCAGCCATCACGAGGCAGAGAAAATCCCTGACCCCGCCGGGAATCGAACCCGGGAACCCGGGCGTGGGAAACGAGAACGCTACCGCATGACCACGAGATGCGGGCGATACGTTTAGTATTGCAAAAGGTTTGTCCTATTATGAAGATTTAGCATCTAAATTGTGTACTGCTACTGCTTTAATATACTATCAAAACATATAAATGGCGTACATCTAATCGATCGCTAGGAAAAAAGGAATTACAAGTTCCAAGCGCACAAATTTCCGCTGGTTTGTTTTCTGCATCGACAATCGAATCGCATAGCCTTTGTTGCCAAAGAGTTTTCGTTGTAGTTTGCTTCTTCTTCTGCGAAGTAGTACTGTGATTTCTTACACATTCCAGCCACGTATCAGCTCAGTATGAAAGTCGCCTTGATGACAATAGAGAAGTAATTTTTCATTTCAAGGTTCTCGTACGAAGTTTGGTGTCCGCTGCTCGACGTGTCCGAAAAGTCCATACTACTAGGAATCTGTACTACAAATTGGCACACGCCGTGTATGTAATGCAATTCTTTGGAAACCGTGTCCCAATTAGGGCAAACGCAGTCACTGAGTCGAAACTACTGTGCACTGTTAGAACCTTTCGCCCGCCTGACTCTACACAGGTAGCGCCACAGGCGCTCTGAACATTTCAGGGAATGTCGCCTACTACTTTTGTTTCGTTCAGAACGATGTTTCGAAGTAAGTATCAGAACTTGCAGAATAAAAGATCACAGTGTTGTCCTCCCTAATCCACAGACAACACGGTAAGAAGTGTTGCGCCCCTCCGATTACGCCGCAGCTGAGAAAAGCCCGCAGCTCACCACCGTAGTCGCACTTCTCTCCGCGTCACACCTCCGTCATTCGTCAGTACGAGATAAACGACCAACCGAAATGACGCGGTGTTTATAAATTGCCGCGAATCCTCCTGAGGGCCGAGAATTCCGTTACAACTGGGAAGGGAGTTGCTCGCAACGGCATTCCTGTGTCGGACGCTGTCCGTGTTCGTGCCGAGGTAAACTTTACTGGCAGTTCAGGATTATTTCATAAAGTTCCATCGCCCCTTTTATTTGGGTACCGTATCACTGCCGTCGTGCTGCCAGGGAACATGCCGATGTCTGCGACTCTGTTTCCCCGCGCCGGGACGTAAATGACTCGACGAGTTGCTCTGGACTACAGCTGCCGTCCAGGTTGTAATTACTGTCGCAAAATCTGATCTGTGCGGCCCCTTTGATGGCAGAATACGTAAAGCCTTTGTATGAAATGAAAAAGTTTGCATCCCTCAGTTTAGCGTTGATAACAGTACTTTAAATATTTTTGCCTAAAACACAAGTGCGAAATATTATACAAAGTTGTTGTTGTGGTCTTCAGTCATGAGACTGGTTTCATGCAGCTCTCCATGCTACCCTATCCTGGGCAAGCTTCTTCACCTCCCAGTACCTACTGCAACCTACGTTCTTCTGAATCTGCTTAGTGTATTCATCTCTTGGTCTCCCTCTACGATTTTTACCCTCGACGCTGCCCTCCAATGCTAAATTTGTGATTGTCCTCATTCCTGAAGATGTACTATCTCGTTCGTCTGCTAGATACGATGCACGTGTTAGTGATGTTTTAAATTTATCTTGTTCCCATCGTGACGACTGGTTAGTCCGAACGTTCTGTTTACGGATACATTTTCTGTAAATTACCTATCATTTCGGACCTAAGTATGTCAGATTTCAATTACGTTCCTGGAGCGCTGAAAATACACATTTAAGACTTTTAGTTCCCATACACAAATTTCTACGTTACATGCTGTCCTTCCGCCCTGCAATCTTCGTCAAATGGTTTCTCCACGCCCTGTATATCGATGCTGGCTGGCAAACCTCGCTCAAACGGCACTGTACAAGTTATTCGCATCATATGTTCGTTACACGTATGTCACTGAATGACACCCAGCCAGGTTGTCCGCCAGTGTTCCACCACGTCTCAGGAAAGCCAGCACGCGATCCACAAAATCACGAAACGACTACCAGATTCGCATAGTGACACTGTACTGATTGTAAGCACATTCAGAAATTAATCGCAAATGCAGATGATAGTAATGTAGAAGCCGAGTTTATCTTTCCGTTAATTCTCCGTCTCCCGCAGACCACAGAGCTCTGTCGCTGCATCAGCGGTCGATTGTTGCTGTTGGCGCCACAGAATGAAGGCAGTTACGTCCAGAGTTACTCCGGAGTAACTGGGCTTCTGTTAAAGCAATGAAAACAAAGAAGTAACGGACGGGGCCACTAGGAATCAAACAGTACGTTTCTGTTAGTTTAATGCGGTGACAATTTTGAACTATGAGCTTTGTGAAGCGATTGAGTTAACAGCAATTACACAAATCCAAGTTTTAAGTTGGGCCCTCCACAGACTAACTCACTAAAGTTATCGTCCGTGCCAAGTTTCATTTTACACGCAACTAAATTACACTATTTCTTATGAACTACACATAACCGAGCCAGTAATTCATGACGAAGTTGACTATTTCTACTACCACTCTCGTATTTTTCTTAGGTAAGGAATGAGCAGAATGCTCACACGAGACAGCAGTCTTGCGTCTGTCATGCAATTATCCAGGAAATAATTCCTCCAGCCAAAGCAATTCTTTTTGCGACACAGGAATGATTTTACAGTTACCTGTGCATGTAATTCATATTGAACTTTATAAACTGAATATTTACTAAAAGGGCGAACCGAATTACGTACTGCATAGTGTGAATGAATGCTGCAATTTTGGCGGCAACAAAGAACAACGAGCACAAAATACTAAGACTCGGCTACAGATGTCTGCCATCACAGGGCCGTAGTGGCAGCTGAGACGTCCGTCAAGTCTTAATGGCGGCCACAGCGGCTGATGTCCGTTACAGACGTAGCGGCAGCCCACACGGACGTGTGACGTCACATGGCACCCCCGTCTCCCTGGAGCACGCGCCACGTGTTTCGCTGTATCTAATCACTTATGTCTCGTTATCGAGCATATCATCACATTCGAACACCAGTATATTTTGTAGGTATCAATATAATCAATTTAAACCATCTTTATTATACCTTGTTACGACCAGAATGATTATTAACAATTTTACATTCAATTTTTGTCGGGTACTTATTCGTTAGTTCCTGTATTTCCTCATTCTACGATTATGAGCCTACAAACCAATTAGATTTGGAAAGAGAACGATTATGTAGATTATTGTGGCTTATATCAGTTAATATCATTTTCTAGTGATGAATACGGTAGGTAGTTTCTGTTGGAACGAACGACGACTTTTGCGGTTCGCTTTCCACGTCTGCGTTCGAGTTTTAACCGCTATTTCACAGCAATAAAACGTTACCACTGCATGTTAACAAACCGGTGCTCGAAGCTCACATTACGTATGAGAATGCCGACATGAGAATTATGAAGCGATAAAAAATATTGAAGTGCTTTTATGTGCGGACAGAGTGTGTAAAGTACTACACAATCGTTTGCTGTCGAAAGCTGGAAGTGTTACGCAAGCAAGACACCACAAGTCATTAGCACAAGTCAGTAGCATTTTTCATTGAAGAATACGACGCGTAATTTCGATTGGACGGAACGATACCTTTTCGAGTTTGTGTGTAGAAGACCTAACTCTAAATGCTGGTTTGTATAGACTACATACAGTTAGGCATGCCCCACCGAGGTAATTTACAGTTTAAAACTTTACTCGCTTACAACTTGGATAAACGTAAAGTTTGACTGGTGATTGTGCATTTGTTATAATTTTTTCCCCTTTTCATTTTCTCCATAAAACCGCCATCATTCGCGAGAATAGAATGTTATGAACTGGCGATATTGTGGAGCGCCAGCAGCAACAATCAGTCGCTGAAGCAGCGACAAAGCTCTGTGGGCCGCAGGAGACGGAGAATTAAGGGGAAAATAAACTCAACCTTCTACATTTCTACGGTCTGCGATCGCGATTAAATGCGTTCAAAGTCAGTACCGTGTCCTTGTCGATCCGACGCTGCTTTTACGATTTGGTGGAACCCCTGCTGGCGTTCGAGTGGCGTGGAGTAACATAGGCGGGCGTCTCTTCTACAAGCCATTCAGTGACGTACGTGAGAAAAAGCAAACGTGAGCAGTGTTGCTGGAGCGATGTTTTGTCATCCGGCACCGTTACACATGACGTGCTGCCCGCAGTCTCAAGAGCTCCGCACTCATTCCTCGATGAAATGAATGTGCTTAAAACGGTAGACCGAACGAGCTGATGCACCGGTTAGCACACTGGACTCGCATTCTGGAGGACCACGGTTAAAACCCGCATGCGGCCATCCTCATGTAGGTTTCCCGTATTTCCCTCAATCGCTTCAGGTCAATGCCGAGATGGTTTATTTGAAAGGGCACTGCCGTCTTCCTTCCCCGTCCTTCCCTAATCCGATCACCTGGCTGTTTGGTTCCCTCCCCCGTCAAACTAACTAAAACGGTAAACAAGGTGACGATGTCTGCGACGCTGCTTCCACCATGCTTCAAACGTCATCAGGTCTCGGAGATCCTTTGTAGCTCCTCGACGCTAGAAGACAACAGCCGGCGTGGCGGTAGAAGTCGCTGCCGCACATTGTCATCTCTGCGGCCTGTCTTTTCACGGAACTGATGTCCCTTGGTTGTACCTGAATATAAATAACGTAATTAATATTGCCTAAAACACTGCAGCGAATACTTACATTTATTACTGTTTTCTCGCATTGTCGTCCTAAACATATTCAGGTTTCGTAATATCTTCACCGTTTTCCCACGTGTTTTTTTGGCCCTCGGCCAGCAAATACACCATTAGCAGTGCAGAAAACTCGCCGCCGTCAGACCAGCATCTGAAACGAATTTGCTAGCCTAGAAAACTGGTTATTATAGTTTGCAAGTATTCTGGAAGCGACAGAGCTTGGTCTATTATTGGCCACACTAAGACAATACATTCAGCACCCCAGCAGCTCCGTCGTTGTAGGAAGTTAAAGCAATTTCGAGGGCTTACTTTTCGTCTGGCTCTAGCTTCGATACACTCTAAAAACATCTCAGCCGATTGTATGTAACCGTTTCCAACTCTGTCGCCTACATGTTGTTATTCTGGCCTTACTCGTCTTCTAGGAGCTGACTGCTTGATATGTTGACCTTATTATGGCATTTTCCGACGCGAAAAGAAAAAGTTTTTATTATTTTCTCTCGTACTATCAAGAGTTTATTGAGTGTATGTGCAGTTTGTTTTCATTTTTATTTTTATTTTCTTGGATAGTGCTTCATTAACTAAAGGCAACGGCAGGCGTCTCTTGCTGAAACCCTATGGTGACGTCCTAACATCCAGACTCGCGTCTCATTCATTACGAACAGTTCTGCACTGCCATATATGTTAGCCCTGGAATCGAGTGAGCAGGGCCTTTTAGCTTCTCACTAGAATAATACATTAAGTACACTAAAAAGATCACGCTTTTCTGGACAGATTATTTTTTCCCCATTTAATACGACTCTTTTTGTTAGTATAGATACAAACACACTTTGAAAGCGTGTAAATGGTAGATATCTGTCCGATCGTGTTTTAACTCACCGGCCTACAAGCGCAAGACTTTACGCTGCTCGTGGCTTTGTGTTCGCCTCGGCAAACGGGTCACGTGCTCTCTGTTGGCAACATGCTAGTATTATTCCTGCAGCGTCTCACGTCTCGAAATTCTACCGTAGTCGGTTTCACATTCTTGCTATATGTTAAAACAAACCCGCAATTTTTTTGATAACTAAGAAAACAAAGTTGTCATTTTTATTTCCTCGTATTAAACGTGCTATCCGTCGTGTTTCAACAGTCGACATCGCAAAACTGTACCACAAATCGGCGCGATTTGTATATCTACGAGACTATCTCGAAGTCATTGCCCAATATGAGAGAAACCCATCTGCGGGACATTTGCGATGATAGAATTCTTATCTAGTATTCGAATCTCCGTTTTCTCAGTAAAATAATGACGTAGGGAAGCGTATCTGGTACTCAGTCTGTTTCTGTGAACGTCAAATAGTAGGACCGCTACTGCGTAGTACATAGGGCCGTCTTAGCAAACCGATCTGCCAACAGCTGTTCTGTCTTATTACGCAAACTCTGTAATATCGATCCTGGAAATGTGCTTATGACCACAGCCTGCCTCTCGCTTAGGGCCAAGGGCCACGGCAAACAGTGGCCGGTGACAAGACACCCCCTGACTCTGTGCACAGTGGTGTGAGAGTATTTTTACTCTTTGAGAAGTTCTGTCGCCATGCCTAAACGCCCGACGCCTTTTGGTGAAATGTGTTTGCAGCAGTGCCCATCGCGCACTTCTTTCCACGACGAGCGGAATCTTGATCGCTTAATAAGTCAGCTATGAACGCTTCACTGCCCGAGCACGAGGCTTTTGAACATCCATCTACCCGCTGTCCCTTCCTCGCCTTCCACCACCGCATCATGAATCCACTGGCGTCTGTCAGTAATCCGTACTCTGCACTATTTGTTGATGTCTCCTGTTCATATTACACACAGACTGATAAGTTCGCTTCGTCAAGGGCAGCTGGATTGCAGAAAACATGCGTGTAAAAATTATGAAGCTCGGGACGTCGACGTTTGTTGACCCTAGCAAAGACGATTAATGTTCAACATGTAAGTACATGATTAGTGAGAAACGGTTTCCAAAATTTCGTCTGAATGTTGAGATCCGCGTTTGCCGTACCGTTCATTTTGACTGCTCAGTACAAACGTGGAAACTTGCAGCTGGTATTAGATACCTACATAGAGGACTTCAGCCAAATTTCAGTGCAGTCAAAACCGCACAGAAATAGAACAAATGAGGGCAGCTGGCACACATAGGTTACGGTGTCGCAGGTATACATCGAGGTACAGAGAGCAGTCGGTGTCACGGTATTCATCGGTCTCTGAGTCTTTACTTTCACATCACACACGCCATAAAATTATTTCGTCTCTAGTCACGATGATAGGAGCAATGCAACCGCGCCAATAAAAGTTGTGTTTCATTGTCAGTGAAGCATTGGGAACTGCCCAGTCGTGCATTGTCTCTCGTTCCATTAATAC
>NW_026046153.1:0-29063 GCF_023864275.1 Schistocerca cancellata
CTTGATCGCCTGCAGCGACGATCCGCCGCGCTCCTTCAGACTCTTGATGGCGGCCGTCACCATCTCAGAGGTGCGCGGGTGCGCAGGCTTGGCGCGCGGCTTCTTCGCAGACGACGCAGACTTTGCCTTCTTCGTAGTGCCGGTGGCGGCGGGTGCCGCAGCAGTCTCGTTCGTAGCCGCCTGATCTGCCATTTCGACGACGCGCGTTAACACACAGCGAGCAGCGAGAGCGAGAGGAGACACGCAGCGAGCGGAGCGCACAGCAGAGGAATAGCCGCCTCGACGCACAGGCCCAGCCAGTGTCGCGGGCGGGCGCGGACGGCCGAGAGAGCGGCCGCCACTCTGCGCGCCGCCGCGCCGCGCCTCCCGCGCTTGCTACCGCCCAACGTCCGACAGCCTGTGCGGAGCAGCCCCACACCTGCGCCACAACCACCCGCGCCTTTCAAACCACCGAGGATGGGGCTACACACAGCCACACCACAGTCGCCAACCAGTCGCCACGGCAGCGCCGCAAACCACGGCCAAACTGCAGCCACCGCGCGCTACAGCCTGGGTCGGCCCGCCGAGAATCGCCGCCCACGCCCAAATGCCGCCCCCACAGCCCCAGCCGGCGACCGGCCACAATGGCCAAACCTTCGGCAAAAGCCCCGCACCGTCGCCGCGGCAGCCCGGCCAGCGCGGCCGGCGCCACAGCCACACAAGCGGAGGCGTGCGGCGATGACGGCCGTGCAAACGCACCTCCGCCGCCCCATCGCCCTCCCACCGTTTCCCGATCGGCCCGCAGCCGTCGGGCCACGTCCTCCTCCTCTCGCCCGCCAACATTCACAGCCCTTTCGTTCGTTTCCCAACAATTTCAATTGTGCCCGCCGCAAAAACGGGCGCCGCCTGCAAAGCAACATGCTCCGCCGGAGCGCCCCTCGCCGCTTACGAGCCAACCCCTCGCCCGAGGCAAACCCGAAATCCGCAACTACAGACCAACCCAATCTGCCGTCAGCACACACGACAGCCAACATCACGCGTTACGAGTTAGACATTAGGTTCACACGTCTCGGTTAGGTTCGGTGGACGTGGGTTAGGTTAAGGGCACTTGGGTTAGGTTAAGCATTCAAAACACACGTCAGGCGTCAGAGGTTAGGTTAGGTTACGTTACATTAAGGTTAGGTTAGGGGCACCTCGGTTAGGTTAAGGGTCGGTGTTAGGTTAAGCGTCAAACTTAGGTTAAGCATTCAAACACACGTCGGGCGTCAGAGGTTAGGTTAGGTTAGGTTAGGTTAAGGCCACTTGGGTTAGGTTAAGCCTCAAACTTAGGTTAAGCATTCAAACACACGTCGGGCGTCAGGTGGCCGCAGCAGCCGCACCTACCTACCCACCCACCTCACGGCCGGACAGCTTGGCTTACTTGGCGCTGAGGCTGACCTCACCGCACCTCACGCTACGCAACGCTACAGGTTCGGTTCGCTCAGCTTAGGCTTAGAGCTTAAGCGCCCAGGTCGGATTACGACGTTGGTTCACCTTCGGGCGCCACACTTTGGGTGTAAAGGTCGCGTCGGGTCGTCGGCACGCCGCAAAAACAAAAGCGAAGCCACAGGACAACGCCGACAAACGGGCAGCACGACCACGACCAGATACCGAGACACACGGACCACCCACCGGCCAAAGGGCACCAAACAACAAACCAGAGCACCACGTGTCGACCAGAGCAACCCGCCGCTCACGCGACGTGGCTGGCACCGAAGGGCCGCCGCAACTGCGCTTTCCGCGCCGGGCCGGATGCACGTGCGGCAACACCACCACCGCACACAGCCGCTGTTCAACATCAACCAACAACACGCCGCGGTCGCAGCCTCAACGCCAGCACACGTTTGCACCACCATTCACACGCACCGCACAAACAGCTGTCGCCGACAACACAAACACACCGCAACGACGCCGCCGCCCCTACTTGTGCCGGCCACCCACCCCACCGACGGCGCACCTGTCGCCGGCCGGCAGTCGACACGGGAAACGCACACCGCCACTTCGCTCGCGCGCACGCCACCAACCAGTCGTCGTCTCCAAAACAACAAACAAACAAACATAGGGCAGGCAACAAATCGCCTCGCACGAACCGTCCACAAAACTATCAAAGCACAGCCTCTGGCTAACGGCCACGACGCAGCGGCACGCTGCTCCTTTCCCCGCCCCCACTCGATTCACGAAGGCACGCGACACCGCCAACGACGGCCTCGCTTCCCGCAACCGACACCTTTCCGCCACTACGCACAGCCGCACCCGACGCCCGTGCCAACGACACAACTACTGCACTATCCACCGCCGCCTCCCCCTTCCCGTCGTACACACACACAGCCAGCCAGCCAGCCAGCCAGCCAAAACCACACCAACGACCCAAACATGCACGTGCAACGGCACACCCCAACCAGTCAACGTCGACAACCACACGCACGGCTCGAAACCGGCGCCCTTCCACGTTGCCATCAAGCTACACACAAGACACAAGGAACCAACAACAGCAAGCCTGCCCGCCCGCCCCACTCTCACGCCGCAAAAAGCACACCGAAACCGCCAAACGCACATTCCCATCGCACCGACACCGACCGGCTCGCTACCACCACACCTCTCGGCAGCCGTTTCGCAAACATGACACGGCGCGACATGACATCACGACCAACTCTCCTCTCCAGACGCCTTCGGCCGGAGCACAACGCCGCCAATTCGCCACACACACACACACACACACACACACAGTCGACAGGCGCCCGCCCGCCCGCCCTGCACGACGCCGCGCAGCAAAGGCGCCCGCAAACACATACCTCTCCTCTCTCTCGGCCGCCCGACGCGCCAACCGCCACACCGCCAGCCACTCGCAATTGTGCACTGCCGCCAGCCACACGTCCAACACGCCGCGCCGCCTCCGGCCACCCGCCAGGGGGCGCTCACGTCCGCGACAACAGCGCGGCCCGCCGGGCCAAACCGAACCGAGCCGAGCCGCCCGCCGCTGCTCTGCACATCTTCCTGCGCGCATCAACAAAACGAGGCAAGCGAGCACACCCCGTCACAACGCCACATCACGCAAATGCCGTGCCGACCTCTTGTGTCTACCGCCTAAATTGCACTCACTCACCAGCCGCCCCTTCTTCTTCTTCCTACCTATCTATCTGTGCGTCTGTGTCGGTCCGCGCGTGACGCCTCTCAACATCCGCCGTCGCCGTCCCCGTCCCCGTTTCCGCCCCAATGCCATCGTCGCGCCGCCTCCTCCTCCTCCTCCGCCCCTGTCCGGCCCGCACCACACCATACACCGCTGCTTGTCCCGGCCGTTGCCACCAAAGGCGCCTACCGCAAACGCGCCACGCCGCAGCCCCCGTGCGTGCATCTCCGTGCCGACGCTGCCTCTCTGCCCTCCCGCACGCACTCGACCGACCGACATGCACTGCGTCGACGGCCTCGACAACACAGTCTCTGGCTCCGCACTGCGTCTTCCGGTACGCGCGCTGAAACACGTATGTACTCATTACCAGCGATGGCGAGGCACGACACAATCTCTGACCAGAGCGTTTCTTATCGTCGCTAGTCTGCGCCACACGACACTAGTAGCACGTAGCGGGTCGGCAGGAACAGTTGTCATCTATATGTGGCGGGTCGGGAGAGGTAGTAGTCAGTCGACAGTATTAGCGAGTGGACGGTTGTACTGAGCGGGCGGCGGCGTGCTCTTCTCGCGACTCTGGTCTCCGTTCGGGACGATGCATACTGTTATTACAGGTAAGGTAATGAAGCTGCATTGCGCAAATCTAATACTGTATGTCAATTGTAACTATTTTCTTCACAACAAAATGCCCCAATAATACTTTGTTTCCAAACAAACTTTTTTAAAGTACAACCATTCATTTCCATTTAAATAATATTTCCTACGCATTTCCTCCAACAATCAAAATTAAATGTGAGCCGGCATTCATTGCACGACGCTGTGTACAGGTATCTACAGTTAAGAGCACATATAGATGCAGTTTGTTTTTTCTCTTTTGTCTTTTTTGTTTTTTTTTTTTTTTTTTTTGACGTAACGATCTTTTGCTCTTTTTATTCTAATTTGTACGTACGCTGTTTGTTTAGATTTTTATATTGGTAATGCCACGTAGCGCTCCGCGTGAAAATCACTGCCTGTGCTGTGTGCAGTCTGTGGCTAGTTTGCATTGTTGTTGTCATGAACTGCTATAGCTGGATGTGAACAGCGCGTAGCGTTGCGCAGTTAGGGGTGAGCCGCCAGCACTGGTGCATGTGAGGACAGAGATGGCGGACGTTTCAAATTACATATATTATGACTGGTGATGATATTAAGGGTAAATACATTGTTTGTTGTTCTCTATTAAACATCTTTACTTTGCTAACTATCCCTATCGGTAGTTAGTGCCCTCCGTAGTTTGGAATCTCTTATTTAGCTGGCAGCAGTGGTGCTCGCTGTATTGCAGTAGTTCGAGTAATGAAGATTTTTGTGAGGTAAGTGATTTCCGACAGGTGTACTTTAATGTTACTCAGGGCCATTCTTTTGCAGGGATCTTTGATAGTCAGATTGCGTTGCGCTCAAAATATTGTGTGTCAGTTTAAGCACAGTTTTGTATACATTGTTGTTCAAAGGGGGGCGTTTCAGAATACACAGGGCCGAAGGTCAGCCAGCGCTGCCCTTACAACGTTTATCGGGTTTTCAATTATGTCTGTTGAGATGTTCATGGTTCATTATTTCCATTCATCATATTATCGCGCGTTTCTCATCAATCTTCGTTCGTTCATTTTCTAGGGACGTTAACAACATTCTGGCACATTTTTATCATCATTCACTCACTCACTCACTCACTCACTCACTCACTCACTTACTTACGACTATTTGTGCGGGGAGGTTACACTTGGGTCCATTTCCATTTACATTCAATGTTGATAGACGCCTTTTTTTTTTTTTGTTGTTGTTTTGTTGCTGGCAGGTTACAAAGGGCCTCATTTTATGTTGGTTGCAGCAGCGTTTTTCTCCTTCTTCTAGCGTTTTCCCCGCCCCCGCCCCTCCCGCATCCCTCGGTCTCACCACGTTCACTGACAGCCGCGTCTGCGGCTACACCACAACGGCCCCCTCCCGGCAACCCATTCGTTTTCTCTTCTTTTGCACAAAAACAACGCCGCACGCGCCAGCCGAGCGCAGCGCAAGCCACCCACACCGCGCCCCTCCCCGTCTTTATAGCCTCCGCGTCTTGTTTTCTTCGTTTGCCCCCTCCCATCTCCCGAATGCCATGCCATGCCATGCCAGCAGCGTTACGCGTGCCCCTCCCCTGTCCACACACTACCGCGAAACGAACAGCCTTCCGGGCCACATGCAGGGCACGCCCACCGCCATTCCCGGACGCAATTCTCAAAACAACACACACACACACACACACACACACAATGGCTTTGCACACGAACATAGACGGCACGGGCACTGTCGTACATTCTTCCTCAGAACCATCTCAACGAACGTTACGTTACATACACATCCGGGAAAGCAAAGCAACGCAACGCACAATTCAGCCGTCAAAGGTAACGTTCACCACGGCAGACACTTGCCGCCGCGCCGTTACGCGCATTTCAGTGCGGCTACAATACACCTCCGACACGGGAACGTTCCGTTGCTCTACACTGCGTTTCTCCGTTTTGTTTGGTTTTTTTTCCGTTTTCTCTCTCTCTCTCTCTCTCTCTCTATATATATATTTGTTTTTTCCCCTCTGTCCTTTCCTCCACCATTCTCTCCTCACGTTCTGCCCAGACATTCGACCGATCAGAGGTTCGTTCACCTTTCGGTAACCGTTCTCAGCGCGACGGTGTACCAACGGTATGACGGTATGACGGTATGACGGGTGTTCAAGACGTCCGGTGTACCGCGCCGATCGACAGTTTCCCAGAGGCGACGGATCGGACCACATCACCGACATACACACAAACACGTGTACGCACATTCGCCAAAGCGACCGTCGTCTTCTAGCGTCGCGCTTACTCTACTGTACTGCACTGGACACGCGAGCATGCATCTTCAATGACGACGTCGGTGTGCGTGCGTCGTACGCACACAAGCAGACACAGTCGGTCAGACACGACTATCGAAATCAGAGTCGGGGGAAAGGTACATATCATCGTGCGTGTCGCCCGTACAATGCAATACACAGTGGTGTGTCTCAATGCGCGTTCACATTTAAACGTCACTCACACGCCTCCACGCTGCATTTACAGACACATTTCACCCTCGCCATATATGGCGTGCAAACCGACCCGCAAACGGCCGTCGTTACACACTGACATTCCCAACAATCGCGTGTCGTTTCCACCCGTCACGTAACTAACCGGCACCTCCATCCAAAGGGCACATCACCGATCGCACTTCCCCCCCCCCCCTCGCAGACAACGACTTGTGCGCACGTGCCTCCATTCCACGTCACACCGTGGCCGCACCCCGCAACACGCGACACGCGACGCGCCCCATAAACAATCAAATTATTCATCGCATCGGCCACCCCACCCCGTCGCGTCGCAACCAAAGCGGTAGCTATTGCCACCGTCCACCCACTCACACACAAAACAAAACAAAAACAACAACAACAACAATTCCGCCCTTCCCGCAAAGGCCATTTGGTGGCCCTGAAAAGGGCCGTTTTGCCGCTCTCGCAACGGAGGATCTCCTTCCATTCCAGAGCCACCTCCTTACTTGGAGCTCGTGTACTTGGTCACCGCCTTCGTGCCCTCGCTCACGGCGTGCTTGGCCAGCTCGCCAGGCAGCAACAGCCGCACAGCGGTCTGGATCTCGCGGGACGTGATGGTCGAGCGCTTGTTGTAGTGCGCCAGGCGAGACGCCTCGGCCGCGATGCGCTCGAAAATGTCGTTCACGAAGCTGTTCATGATGCTCATCGCCTTCGACGAGATGCCCGTGTCAGGGTGCACCTGCTTCAGCACCTTGTAGATGTAGATGGCATAGCTCTCCTTCCTCTTGCGCTTCTTCTTCTTGTCGCCCTTCGAAATGTTCTTCTGCGCCTTGCCAGCCTTCTTGGCGGCCTTCCCGCTAGTCTTGGGCGGCATCGCAAACAAACAAGAACGTACGGCAGCAACACCAGCAGCAAGCGCTCCGCTCTAGTCAGCGTCTCCCCACACAGTGGCACCCAGCGCGCCCCGCCGCCGCACCTTTACCAGCTCGCCCCGTTGCGGCCGCCGACCAATGGGCCGCGAGCGCAACCGGCCGCCGCACCCGAGAGCATAAAGGACCCCCACCCAGACCCGGTTATCCCGCAGAACCACCGACCTATCAGCCTTTTGCCAACCCTTAGCAAAATTTACGAACGCCTGCTACTTATTCCCATTCTCGACCACGTCAGCATACAACAAATCCTGCCGGACTTTCAGTTCGGTTTCCGGCAGGAACACTCCGCGCCCCAGCAATTAATGAGGGTCGTCGAAGCAGCTACCGAAAGCTTCAATCGCAAAAGTTACTGCGGGGTAGTGCTACTTGACGTAGCCGCTGCCTTTGACTCTGTCTGGCACACCGGGCTTCTCTACAAGCTATACTCCCAAGGCTTCCCAGGTCCGATAGTGAAGCTACTCGCGAGCTATCTCTCCAAAAGGACTTTCTCCGTTAGGATCGAGTCGTCACTCTCCACTAAGCGGCGCATAAGGGCAGGCGTGCCCCAGGGGTCGGTACTGGGCCCGGTACTGTACAACCTGTACACTGCCGACCTCCCGACCGTACCGCTGGTGCACACTGCCCAGTACGCCGACGACACAGCGTTCTTCACGCGTAACCCGAACAGAGACAGGGTTACGCGAAGATTGCAAACAGCGCTGGACGAGACCGGCCGCTGGGCTAAAAAGTGGCGCATCACTCTCAACGAAACGAAAACCCAAGCAATCATGATCACCAGGAAACTGGGCAAGCGCGCTCCCGCCCGTCAGCCGCTACTGCTGAAGCTGAACGGCCAAGAGCTTCCGTGGCGACGTACCGCCAGGTATCTTGGTGTCACTCTTGACACCAGGCTCACCTGGAGGGCTCACATCGGGGACTTGCGCCGGAAAGCTAGTGGTAGGATGCAAATGTTGTATCCTATCCTAAACACCCACAGCACCCTAGCGGCTGACATAGGAGTTAGAACATACTGCTCACTTATACGACCGATAATGGAATACGCTTGCCCAGTCTGGGGGTATGCGGCGCACTGGCACCTCCGAAAACTCCAGTCAGTGCAAAACCGTGCACTCAAAAGGGCATTACACCTTCCCTTCCGCTTTCCCACTGCTGACCTACACGAAGCAGCGGGAATCCCGACGCTCCACGAGCGATTCAAAGAACTGGCCGAAAGCTTCTACGAGAATTCGGCCAGATCAGACAACAGACTTATTAAAAACCTTGGACTGTACGACACATCACTGGACAGACACAGACGACCTAAATCCATGACAACAAATTAAAACAGCCGTAAAGGCAGCACCGAAACAAGAAACACACTGCACCAAAAAAGACATACCAAACAACATTGACCATCTACCTACACAGCATAGAGGAGGAAATGTCCAGAAGGACAACACCCTCCATTACATACGCTCTCCTCGAAAGTGAGGAAGCTCAAATGCAGTAAGGCTGGCGGCGCCGCCACTCCGCTGCTCGACTCGCTGCGGCTCGCACCGTCCTTCGTCTCGTCTCGTTTTTTTACACCACAGCGCATCGCCATGTCCGGACGCGGAAAGGGAGGCAAAGTCAAGGGCAAGTCAAAGTCCCGCTCAAGCAGGGCCGGGCTCCAGTTCCCGGTCGGCAGAATCCACCGCCTCCTGCGCAAGGGAAACTACGCCGAGCGCGTCGGCGCCGGGGCGCCCGTCTACCTCGCCGCCGTCATGGAGTACCTCGCGGCTGAGGTGCTCGAGCTGGCCGGAAACGCGGCCCGCGACAACAAGAAGACGCGCATCATCCCGCGCCACCTGCAGCTTGCCATCCGCAACGACGAGGAGCTCAACAAGCTCCTGT
The DNA here is from genome assembly GCF_023864275.1 of Schistocerca cancellata. Classification (NCBI taxonomy): domain Eukaryota; kingdom Metazoa; phylum Arthropoda; class Insecta; order Orthoptera; family Acrididae; genus Schistocerca; species Schistocerca cancellata. The sequence goes on from NW_026046153.1 coordinate 9,011, forward strand.
CGGGCGTCACCATCGCACAGGGTGGTGTCCTGCCCAACATCCAGGCCGTCCTGCTGCCAAAGAAGACCGAGAAGAAGGCCTAAACAGAGAGGCCAGGCAATCGGCACGCGGACCCGCCGCCCAGCAGCGCTGCGTGCTCCCCTGCACGCAACGCGCTTTGCCGGCCCGGCTCGGCTCACAACAATCGGCCCTTTTCAGGGCCACCACACAAACCTACGTCCAAAGCAAAATTTCAGTCGTCCTCGCCGCGCTTTGCTTTACTTTACTTTACTTTAACTTAACTTCACTTCCACAGCCGCCGCCGGCAAGAAGACCATACCAACTGCTACGATTGCAGGGGCAGATATTCTGCGAGGTACCTCGGTGTCACGCCTGACATCGAAGTGTCACATAGGGCAACTTGGCACAAACGCTCACGCCAGGATGCAGATCCTGTACCCCTGTTCCCTCGACCCCGCAACAGGGGTAGCGATACTGGAAATATGCGCGCCCTCTATAGGGGCTATGCAGCCAGGTCGACGATGCATCGCCTACAGAAGGGTCCAAAGCAGAGCGCTCTACGACGGGCCTTACACGTCCCCGCGGCAGACCTGCCTACAACCACCCACAACACGATTCCGCGCCCTGGCAGAAGCGTTCTACGCCACCGCGCGGAATTCAGAAAATGACTATTACGTCTTGACCCTTGGGCAATATGAACACCACAGGGACAGATGTGCAAGACCCGAGTCGCTACTCCAGCAGTAGCACAAACAGAACACATAATCACTCTCAACAAACAGCAACGTCCGAAAAAGCACACTACCAAAGATAAGAACAACACACAGAAAAGAGGAGCAAATGTCCACAGGCGACAATAACCTCCACCAACTCCCCCTCTAACGGTAGAGGACTAAAGGAAAGAGAGAAGAACAACAAGAAGAGCCGCCGCCATCTTGTCGTCCACAGCCCGTGTGGCCACACACACGTTTCTCTTTTGTTTTTCGTTTGCCTCAAGCACCTCCACGCACGCACAGTCGCCTTCCAAACGACAACGACAGCAATAATCACCAACTGTTAAACGAGCGTGTCGACACACCGCCCTCCACTCCCGCGCGCCCCATACAAACGAAACAGCTGATCCGGCCGCCTATGGGCACGCCTTGCCTCGGCAACTCCAACGCCGCCGCAAACACACAGCCAAAACCACGCAAATATTCACCGCCTCTCGCACAACAACAACAACAACAACAACAACAACACACAGCCCGGCGTCTCCATCGATCGATAAACAAAACAAACACACAACGCCCTCTCTCGCGCGCGCGCGCACGCACACACACACACACACACACACACACACACACACACACACACAGCCACAAGACCCGCTTCCTTTCCTTTCTCCCAGTCACGTCACGTCAGTCAAACGCAAACGAAATGAAGAATGAAAGAAACAAGGCAGGCAGGCAACACACGCAGCAACAACACAGACTCTTTCGCACTTTTCAATTTCCGAACAGTGTGGTGGCCCTGAAAAGGGCCGTTTTCGTCTCTCCCACGGCCGCGGGAAGGCCAACGCGGCACAGCACACCGGCTGCGACGCGCCTAACCGCCGAAACCGTACAGGGTGCGCCCCTGCCTCTTCAGGGCGTACACCACGTCCATGGCCGTCACAGTCTTGCGCTTGGCGTGCTCAGTGTACGTCACCGCGTCGCGGATCACGTTCTCCAGGAACACCTTCAGCACTCCGCGGGTCTCCTCGTAGATCAGACCAGAGATGCGCTTCACGCCGCCCCTGCGAGCCAGGCGGCGGATCGCGGGCTTCGTGATGCCCTGGATGTTGTCGCGCAACACCTTGCGGTGCCGCTTGGCGCCACCCTTGCCGAGCCCCTTTCCTCCCTTGCCGCGGCCAGTCATCTCTTCTAAATCCTCAAAAAGCTCAAGGCAAGCAAAGCGTCTGCTGCAGCGGCTGGCTCCTCACCCGGCGCTAGCGAGTCGGCTACGGTCTGCGCCCGGCGCACGCGCCAGCCCCCCTATATAGACTCTGGCCCGCCCTCCCCCCACCACGCGCAACCGAGGGCATATAAGCGCACCACGGTGGCTGGCGCGCGCCCGTGTCGTCAAGGCAGCACCCGACGCAGCACCTCGCTCGCCTCCACGCCGCTCCGCTAACCGCTACCGCTATGGCCCGCACAAAGCAAACGGCCCGCAAGTCCACCGGCGGAAAGGCGCCGCGCAAACAGCTCGCCACCAAGGCGGCGAGGAAGAGCGCGCCCGCCACCGGCGGCGTCAAGAAGCCCCACCGCTACAGGCCGGGCACCGTCGCCCTGCGAGAAATCAGGCGCTACCAGAAGAGCACAGAGCTGCTCATCCGCAAGCTGCCATTCCAGCGCCTAGTGCGCGAGATCGCCCAGGACTTCAAGACCGACCTGCGCTTCCAGAGCTCCGCGGTCATGGCCCTGCAGGAGGCCAGCGAGGCCTACCTCGTCGGCCTCTTCGAAGACACCAACCTGTGCGCAATCCACGCCAAGCGCGTCACCATCATGCCCAAGGACATCCAGCTCGCGCGCCGCATCCGCGGCGAGCGCGCCTAAACACCGCGCCAGCCGCTGGGCACCGCCCACGCACGCAACAAACAAAACGGCCCTTTTAAGGGCCACTAACATCACTCCGTCGCGAGCAAACTTTGTCGGTCGCCTCTCGCCCCACAACCACAGAACCAAAGACAAAACACCACTTCCACTTCCCGTCCGTCCGCCACAGCCGCTCTCCCCTGCCAGCTTGCTGGCGCGCGCAACAATCAACATCATGCCTCCCCGGCGCGGCGCTCAAAGCGCACAATACCCATCGGCCGACGCCGTCAACCACACGGCCGGCCGCCGCTTCGTTTCGAAAAGAAAACGAAACAAAAAGCCAGGCACGTCCAACGCCACCGACCCTTTCCACATCTCAACGTCCCCCGCCCCCGTTGCAAGAACACACACACAAGACAAGACACATCCGAGAAGACGGCAGGCAGGCCAACCAAAGTATTCAAACAACATGACACAAAACCAACCGTCGGCCGGCCGCGACCAAAAAAAAAAAACGGCGACAATCAACCGCAACGACAAAACCGCTACCGCCGCCCGCACCCGCCACCGACCCCCCCCCCCGCAATCCAACCACCACGGCACGCAAACAGTATCCACACACGGGCATACAGAAACGCCAGACGACACAACCACACCGCAACACAAACACGACAATCAAAACCTTCCCGACGTGCTTTGATGGCCCTGAGAAGGGCCGTTTTGGGCCGCGCGTCTGTTGCGCGCCACTAGACGACGGGGACGGGGGGTGCGGACGACGGAGTCAACCGCCAACCCTTCCTTTCCCATTCCTCTCTACTTCTTCTTCTTGGGCGAAGCCTTCGCCTTAGACGGCGTCGTCGCCTTCTTCGGGCGCGGCGCCTTCGGCTTCTTCGTCGGAACCTTGGCGGCCTTCTTCGCCTTCGACGGCGACTTGGCCTTGGCCGGCTTGGCAGCAGCCGCCTTCTTCGCACCGGCGGGAGCGGCCGACGCCGCAGACGCCTTCTTGGCGGCGCCCGCCTTCCGACCAGTCGCCGCCTTCACGCCACCAGCCTTCTTTGCGCCGGCCGCACGGGCGCCCTTCTTCTCCTTGCTGGCCGGAGCGGCGCGCTTCTTCTTGGCACCGCCAGCACGAGCCTTGCCGCCCTCAGCCGCCCCGCCGCCGGCGCCGGCAAGCTTGAAAGAGCCGGACGCGCCCTTCCCCTTCGTCTGCACCAGCTCGCCCGCCACCACGGCCGACTTGAGGTACTTCTTGATAAACGGCGCCAGCTTCTCCGCGTCCAGCTTGTAGTGCGCGGCAATGTACTTCTTGATCGCCTGCAGCGACGATCCGCCGCGCTCCTTCAGACTCTTGATGGCGGCCGTCACCATCTCAGAGGTGCGCGGGTGCGCAGGCTTGGCGCGCGGCTTCTTCGCAGACGACGCAGACTTTGCCTTCTTCGTAGTGCCGGTGGCGGCGGGTGCCGCAGCAGTCTCGTTCGTAGCCGCCTGATCTGCCATTTCGACGACGCGCGTTAACACACAGCGAGCAGCGAGAGCGAGAGGAGACACGCAGCGAGCGGAGCGCACAGCAGAGGAATAGCCGCCTCGACGCACAGGCCCAGCCAGTGTCGCGGGCGGGCGCGGACGGCCGAGAGAGCGGCCGCCACTCTGCGCGCCGCCGCGCCGCGCCTCCCGCGCTTGCTACCGCCCAACGTCCGACAGCCTGTGCGGAGCAGCCCCACACCTGCGCCACAACCACCCGCGCCTTTCAAACCACCGAGGATGGGGCTACACACAGCCACACCACAGTCGCCAACCAGTCGCCACGGCAGCGCCGCAAACCACGGCCAAACTGCAGCCACCGCGCGCTACAGCCTGGGTCGGCCCGCCGAGAATCGCCGCCCACGCCCAAATGCCGCCCCCACAGCCCCAGCCGGCGACCGGCCACAATGGCCAAACCTTCGGCAAAAGCCCCGCACCGTCGCCGCGGCAGCCCGGCCAGCGCGGCCGGCGCCACAGCCACACAAGCGGAGGCGTGCGGCGATGACGGCCGTGCAAACGCACCTCCGCCGCCCCATCGCCCTCCCACCGTTTCCCGATCGGCCCGCAGCCGTCGGGCCACGTCCTCCTCCTCTCGCCCGCCAACATTCACAGCCCTTTCGTTCGTTTCCCAACAATTTCAATTGTGCCCGCCGCAAAAACGGGCGCCGCCTGCAAAGCAACATGCTCCGCCGGAGCGCCCCTCGCCGCTTACGAGCCAACCCCTCGCCCGAGGCAAACCCGAAATCCGCAACTACAGACCAACCCAATCTGCCGTCAGCACACACGACAGCCAACATCACGCGTTACGAGTTAGACATTAGGTTCACACGTCTCGGTTAGGTTCGGTGGACGTGGGTTAGGTTAAGGGCACTTGGGTTAGGTTAAGCATTCAAAACACACGTCAGGCGTCAGAGGTTAGGTTAGGTTACGTTACATTAAGGTTAGGTTAGGGGCACCTCGGTTAGGTTAAGGGTCGGTGTTAGGTTAAGCGTCAAACTTAGGTTAAGCATTCAAACACACGTCGGGCGTCAGAGGTTAGGTTAGGTTAGGTTAGGTTAAGGCCACTTGGGTTAGGTTAAGCCTCAAACTTAGGTTAAGCATTCAAACACACGTCGGGCGTCAGGTGGCCGCAGCAGCCGCACCTACCTACCCACCCACCTCACGGCCGGACAGCTTGGCTTACTTGGCGCTGAGGCTGACCTCACCGCACCTCACGCTACGCAACGCTACAGGTTCGGTTCGCTCAGCTTAGGCTTAGAGCTTAAGCGCCCAGGTCGGATTACGACGTTGGTTCACCTTCGGGCGCCACACTTTGGGTGTAAAGGTCGCGTCGGGTCGTCGGCACGCCGCAAAAACAAAAGCGAAGCCACAGGACAACGCCGACAAACGGGCAGCACGACCACGACCAGATACCGAGACACACGGACCACCCACCGGCCAAAGGGCACCAAACAACAAACCAGAGCACCACGTGTCGACCAGAGCAACCCGCCGCTCACGCGACGTGGCTGGCACCGAAGGGCCGCCGCAACTGCGCTTTCCGCGCCGGGCCGGATGCACGTGCGGCAACACCACCACCGCACACAGCCGCTGTTCAACATCAACCAACAACACGCCGCGGTCGCAGCCTCAACGCCAGCACACGTTTGCACCACCATTCACACGCACCGCACAAACAGCTGTCGCCGACAACACAAACACACCGCAACGACGCCGCCGCCCCTACTTGTGCCGGCCACCCACCCCACCGACGGCGCACCTGTCGCCGGCCGGCAGTCGACACGGGAAACGCACACCGCCACTTCGCTCGCGCGCACGCCACCAACCAGTCGTCGTCTCCAAAACAACAAACAAACAAACATAGGGCAGGCAACAAATCGCCTCGCACGAACCGTCCACAAAACTATCAAAGCACAGCCTCTGGCTAACGGCCACGACGCAGCGGCACGCTGCTCCTTTCCCCGCCCCCACTCGATTCACGAAGGCACGCGACACCGCCAACGACGGCCTCGCTTCCCGCAACCGACACCTTTCCGCCACTACGCACAGCCGCACCCGACGCCCGTGCCAACGACACAACTACTGCACTATCCACCGCCGCCTCCCCCTTCCCGTCGTACACACACACAGCCAGCCAGCCAGCCAGCCAGCCAAAACCACACCAACGACCCAAACATGCACGTGCAACGGCACACCCCAACCAGTCAACGTCGACAACCACACGCACGGCTCGAAACCGGCGCCCTTCCACGTTGCCATCAAGCTACACACAAGACACAAGGAACCAACAACAGCAAGCCTGCCCGCCCGCCCCACTCTCACGCCGCAAAAAGCACACCGAAACCGCCAAACGCACATTCCCATCGCACCGACACCGACCGGCTCGCTACCACCACACCTCTCGGCAGCCGTTTCGCAAACATGACACGGCGCGACATGACATCACGACCAACTCTCCTCTCCAGACGCCTTCGGCCGGAGCACAACGCCGCCAATTCGCCACACACACACACACACACACACACACAGTCGACAGGCGCCCGCCCGCCCGCCCTGCACGACGCCGCGCAGCAAAGGCGCCCGCAAACACATACCTCTCCTCTCTCTCGGCCGCCCGACGCGCCAACCGCCACACCGCCAGCCACTCGCAATTGTGCACTGCCGCCAGCCACACGTCCAACACGCCGCGCCGCCTCCGGCCACCCGCCAGGGGGCGCTCACGTCCGCGACAACAGCGCGGCCCGCCGGGCCAAACCGAACCGAGCCGAGCCGCCCGCCGCTGCTCTGCACATCTTCCTGCGCGCATCAACAAAACGAGGCAAGCGAGCACACCCCGTCACAACGCCACATCACGCAAATGCCGTGCCGACCTCTTGTGTCTACCGCCTAAATTGCACTCACTCACCAGCCGCCCCTTCTTCTTCTTCCTACCTATCTATCTGTGCGTCTGTGTCGGTCCGCGCGTGACGCCTCTCAACATCCGCCGTCGCCGTCCCCGTCCCCGTTTCCGCCCCAATGCCATCGTCGCGCCGCCTCCTCCTCCTCCTCCGCCCCTGTCCGGCCCGCACCACACCATACACCGCTGCTTGTCCCGGCCGTTGCCACCAAAGGCGCCTACCGCAAACGCGCCACGCCGCAGCCCCCGTGCGTGCATCTCCGTGCCGACGCTGCCTCTCTGCCCTCCCGCACGCACTCGACCGACCGACATGCACTGCGTCGACGGCCTCGACAACACAGTCTCTGGCTCCGCACTGCGTCTTCCGGTACGCGCGCTGAAACACGTATGTACTCATTACCAGCGATGGCGAGGCACGACACAATCTCTGACCAGAGCGTTTCTTATCGTCGCTAGTCTGCGCCACACGACACTAGTAGCACGTAGCGGGTCGGCAGGAACAGTTGTCATCTATATGTGGCGGGTCGGGAGAGGTAGTAGTCAGTCGACAGTATTAGCGAGTGGACGGTTGTACTGAGCGGGCGGCGGCGTGCTCTTCTCGCGACTCTGGTCTCCGTTCGGGACGATGCATACTGTTATTACAGGTAAGGTAATGAAGCTGCATTGCGCAAATCTAATACTGTATGTCAATTGTAACTATTTTCTTCACAACAAAATGCCCCAATAATACTTTGTTTCCAAACAAACTTTTTTAAAGTACAACCATTCATTTCCATTTAAATAATATTTCCTACGCATTTCCTCCAACAATCAAAATTAAATGTGAGCCGGCATTCATTGCACGACGCTGTGTACAGGTATCTACAGTTAAGAGCACATATAGATGCAGTTTGTTTTTTCTCTTTTGTCTTTTTTGTTTTTTTTTTTTTTTTTTTTGACGTAACGATCTTTTGCTCTTTTTATTCTAATTTGTACGTACGCTGTTTGTTTAGATTTTTATATTGGTAATGCCACGTAGCGCTCCGCGTGAAAATCACTGCCTGTGCTGTGTGCAGTCTGTGGCTAGTTTGCATTGTTGTTGTCATGAACTGCTATAGCTGGATGTGAACAGCGCGTAGCGTTGCGCAGTTAGGGGTGAGCCGCCAGCACTGGTGCATGTGAGGACAGAGATGGCGGACGTTTCAAATTACATATATTATGACTGGTGATGATATTAAGGGTAAATACATTGTTTGTTGTTCTCTATTAAACATCTTTACTTTGCTAACTATCCCTATCGGTAGTTAGTGCCCTCCGTAGTTTGGAATCTCTTATTTAGCTGGCAGCAGTGGTGCTCGCTGTATTGCAGTAGTTCGAGTAATGAAGATTTTTGTGAGGTAAGTGATTTCCGACAGGTGTACTTTAATGTTACTCAGGGCCATTCTTTTGCAGGGATCTTTGATAGTCAGATTGCGTTGCGCTCAAAATATTGTGTGTCAGTTTAAGCACAGTTTTGTATACATTGTTGTTCAAAGGGGGGCGTTTCAGAATACACAGGGCCGAAGGTCAGCCAGCGCTGCCCTTACAACGTTTATCGGGTTTTCAATTATGTCTGTTGAGATGTTCATGGTTCATTATTTCCATTCATCATATTATCGCGCGTTTCTCATCAATCTTCGTTCGTTCATTTTCTAGGGACGTTAACAACATTCTGGCACATTTTTATCATCATTCACTCACTCACTCACTCACTCACTCACTCACTCACTTACTTACGACTATTTGTGCGGGGAGGTTACACTTGGGTCCATTTCCATTTACATTCAATGTTGATAGACGCCTTTTTTTTTTTTTGTTGTTGTTTTGTTGCTGGCAGGTTACAAAGGGCCTCATTTTATGTTGGTTGCAGCAGCGTTTTTCTCCTTCTTCTAGCGTTTTCCCCGCCCCCGCCCCTCCCGCATCCCTCGGTCTCACCACGTTCACTGACAGCCGCGTCTGCGGCTACACCACAACGGCCCCCTCCCGGCAACCCATTCGTTTTCTCTTCTTTTGCACAAAAACAACGCCGCACGCGCCAGCCGAGCGCAGCGCAAGCCACCCACACCGCGCCCCTCCCCGTCTTTATAGCCTCCGCGTCTTGTTTTCTTCGTTTGCCCCCTCCCATCTCCCGAATGCCATGCCATGCCATGCCAGCAGCGTTACGCGTGCCCCTCCCCTGTCCACACACTACCGCGAAACGAACAGCCTTCCGGGCCACATGCAGGGCACGCCCACCGCCATTCCCGGACGCAATTCTCAAAACAACACACACACACACACACACACACACAATGGCTTTGCACACGAACATAGACGGCACGGGCACTGTCGTACATTCTTCCTCAGAACCATCTCAACGAACGTTACGTTACATACACATCCGGGAAAGCAAAGCAACGCAACGCACAATTCAGCCGTCAAAGGTAACGTTCACCACGGCAGACACTTGCCGCCGCGCCGTTACGCGCATTTCAGTGCGGCTACAATACACCTCCGACACGGGAACGTTCCGTTGCTCTACACTGCGTTTCTCCGTTTTGTTTGGTTTTTTTTCCGTTTTCTCTCTCTCTCTCTCTCTCTCTCTATATATATATTTGTTTTTTCCCCTCTGTCCTTTCCTCCACCATTCTCTCCTCACGTTCTGCCCAGACATTCGACCGATCAGAGGTTCGTTCACCTTTCGGTAACCGTTCTCAGCGCGACGGTGTACCAACGGTATGACGGTATGACGGTATGACGGGTGTTCAAGACGTCCGGTGTACCGCGCCGATCGACAGTTTCCCAGAGGCGACGGATCGGACCACATCACCGACATACACACAAACACGTGTACGCACATTCGCCAAAGCGACCGTCGTCTTCTAGCGTCGCGCTTACTCTACTGTACTGCACTGGACACGCGAGCATGCATCTTCAATGACGACGTCGGTGTGCGTGCGTCGTACGCACACAAGCAGACACAGTCGGTCAGACACGACTATCGAAATCAGAGTCGGGGGAAAGGTACATATCATCGTGCGTGTCGCCCGTACAATGCAATACACAGTGGTGTGTCTCAATGCGCGTTCACATTTAAACGTCACTCACACGCCTCCACGCTGCATTTACAGACACATTTCACCCTCGCCATATATGGCGTGCAAACCGACCCGCAAACGGCCGTCGTTACACACTGACATTCCCAACAATCGCGTGTCGTTTCCACCCGTCACGTAACTAACCGGCACCTCCATCCAAAGGGCACATCACCGATCGCACTTCCCCCCCCCCCCCTCGCAGACAACGACTTGTGCGCACGTGCCTCCATTCCACGTCACACCGTGGCCGCACCCCGCAACACGCGACACGCGACGCGCCCCATAAACAATCAAATTATTCATCGCATCGGCCACCCCACCCCGTCGCGTCGCAACCAAAGCGGTAGCTATTGCCACCGTCCACCCACTCACACACAAAACAAAACAAAAACAACAACAACAACAATTCCGCCCTTCCCGCAAAGGCCATTTGGTGGCCCTGAAAAGGGCCGTTTTGCCGCTCTCGCAACGGAGGATCTCCTTCCATTCCAGAGCCACCTCCTTACTTGGAGCTCGTGTACTTGGTCACCGCCTTCGTGCCCTCGCTCACGGCGTGCTTGGCCAGCTCGCCAGGCAGCAACAGCCGCACAGCGGTCTGGATCTCGCGGGACGTGATGGTCGAGCGCTTGTTGTAGTGCGCCAGGCGAGACGCCTCGGCCGCGATGCGCTCGAAAATGTCGTTCACGAAGCTGTTCATGATGCTCATCGCCTTCGACGAGATGCCCGTGTCAGGGTGCACCTGCTTCAGCACCTTGTAGATGTAGATGGCATAGCTCTCCTTCCTCTTGCGCTTCTTCTTCTTGTCGCCCTTCGAAATGTTCTTCTGCGCCTTGCCAGCCTTCTTGGCGGCCTTCCCGCTAGTCTTGGGCGGCATCGCAAACAAACAAGAACGTACGGCAGCAACACCAGCAGCAAGCGCTCCGCTCTAGTCAGCGTCTCCCCACACAGTGGCACCCAGCGCGCCCCGCCGCCGCACCTTTACCAGCTCGCCCCGTTGCGGCCGCCGACCAATGGGCCGCGAGCGCAACCGGCCGCCGCACCCGAGAGCATAAAGGACCCCCACCCCTGGCGGCGCCGCCACTCCGCTGCTCGACTCGCTGCGGCTCGCACCGTCCTTCGTCTCGTCTCGTTTTTTTACACCACAGCGCATCGCCATGTCCGGACGCGGAAAGGGAGGCAAAGTCAAGGGCAAGTCAAAGTCCCGCTCAAGCAGGGCCGGGCTCCAGTTCCCGGTCGGCAGAATCCACCGCCTCCTGCGCAAGGGAAACTACGCCGAGCGCGTCGGCGCCGGGGCGCCCGTCTACCTCGCCGCCGTCATGGAGTACCTCGCGGCTGAGGTGCTCGAGCTGGCCGGAAACGCGGCCCGCGACAACAAGAAGACGCGCATCATCCCGCGCCACCTGCAGCTTGCCATCCGCAACGACGAGGAGCTCAACAAGCTCCTGTCGGGCGTCACCATCGCACAGGGTGGTGTCCTGCCCAACATCCAGGCCGTCCTGCTGCCAAAGAAGACCGAGAAGAAGGCCTAAACAGAGAGGCCAGGCAATCGGCACGCGGACCCGCCGCCCAGCAGCGCTGCGTGCTCCCCTGCACGCAACGCGCTTTGCCGGCCCGGCTCGGCTCACAACAATCGGCCCTTTTCAGGGCCACCACACAAACCTACGTCCAAAGCAAAATTTCAGTCGTCCTCGCCGCGCTTTGCTTTACTTTACTTTACTTTAACTTAACTTCACTTCCACAGCCGCCGCCGGCAAGAAGACCATACCAACTGCTACGATTGCAGGGGCAGATATTCTGCGAGGTACCTCGGTGTCACGCCTGACATCGAAGTGTCACATAGGGCAACTTGGCACAAACGCTCACGCCAGGATGCAGATCCTGTACCCCTGTTCCCTCGACCCCGCAACAGGGGTAGCGATACTGGAAATATGCGCGCCCTCTATAGGGGCTATGCAGCCAGGTCGACGATGCATCGCCTACAGAAGGGTCCAAAGCAGAGCGCTCTACGACGGGCCTTACACGTCCCCGCGGCAGACCTGCCTACAACCACCCACAACACGATTCCGCGCCCTGGCAGAAGCGTTCTACGCCACCGCGCGGAATTCAGAAAATGACTATTACGTCTTGACCCTTGGGCAATATGAACACCACAGGGACAGATGTGCAAGACCCGAGTCGCTACTCCAGCAGTAGCACAAACAGAACACATAATCACTCTCAACAAACAGCAACGTCCGAAAAAGCACACTACCAAAGATAAGAACAACACACAGAAAAGAGGAGCAAATGTCCACAGGCGACAATAACCTCCACCAACTCCCCCTCTAACGGTAGAGGACTAAAGGAAAGAGAGAAGAACAACAAGAAGAGCCGCCGCCATCTTGTCGTCCACAGCCCGTGTGGCCACACACACGTTTCTCTTTTGTTTTTCGTTTGCCTCAAGCACCTCCACGCACGCACAGTCGCCTTCCAAACGACAACGACAGCAATAATCACCAACTGTTAAACGAGCGTGTCGACACACCGCCCTCCACTCCCGCGCGCCCCATACAAACGAAACAGCTGATCCGGCCGCCTATGGGCACGCCTTGCCTCGGCAACTCCAACGCCGCCGCAAACACACAGCCAAAACCACGCAAATATTCACCGCCTCTCGCACAACAACAACAACAACAACAACAACAACACACAGCCCGGCGTCTCCATCGATCGATAAACAAAACAAACACACAACGCCCTCTCTCGCGCGCGCGCGCACGCACACACACACACACACACACACACACACACACACACACACACACAGCCACAAGACCCGCTTCCTTTCCTTTCTCCCAGTCACGTCACGTCAGTCAAACGCAAACGAAATGAAGAATGAAAGAAACAAGGCAGGCAGGCAACACACGCAGCAACAACACAGACTCTTTCGCACTTTTCAATTTCCGAACAGTGTGGTGGCCCTGAAAAGGGCCGTTTTCGTCTCTCCCACGGCCGCGGGAAGGCCAACGCGGCACAGCACACCGGCTGCGACGCGCCTAACCGCCGAAACCGTACAGGGTGCGCCCCTGCCTCTTCAGGGCGTACACCACGTCCATGGCCGTCACAGTCTTGCGCTTGGCGTGCTCAGTGTACGTCACCGCGTCGCGGATCACGTTCTCCAGGAACACCTTCAGCACTCCGCGGGTCTCCTCGTAGATCAGACCAGAGATGCGCTTCACGCCGCCCCTGCGAGCCAGGCGGCGGATCGCGGGCTTCGTGATGCCCTGGATGTTGTCGCGCAACACCTTGCGGTGCCGCTTGGCGCCACCCTTGCCGAGCCCCTTTCCTCCCTTGCCGCGGCCAGTCATCTCTTCTAAATCCTCAAAAAGCTCAAGGCAAGCAAAGCGTCTGCTGCAGCGGCTGGCTCCTCACCCGGCGCTAGCGAGTCGGCTACGGTCTGCGCCCGGCGCACGCGCCAGCCCCCCTATATAGACTCTGGCCCGCCCTCCCCCCACCACGCGCAACCGAGGGCATATAAGCGCACCACGGTGGCTGGCGCGCGCCCGTGTCGTCAAGGCAGCACCCGACGCAGCACCTCGCTCGCCTCCACGCCGCTCCGCTAACCGCTACCGCTATGGCCCGCACAAAGCAAACGGCCCGCAAGTCCACCGGCGGAAAGGCGCCGCGCAAACAGCTCGCCACCAAGGCGGCGAGGAAGAGCGCGCCCGCCACCGGCGGCGTCAAGAAGCCCCACCGCTACAGGCCGGGCACCGTCGCCCTGCGAGAAATCAGGCGCTACCAGAAGAGCACAGAGCTGCTCATCCGCAAGCTGCCATTCCAGCGCCTAGTGCGCGAGATCGCCCAGGACTTCAAGACCGACCTGCGCTTCCAGAGCTCCGCGGTCATGGCCCTGCAGGAGGCCAGCGAGGCCTACCTCGTCGGCCTCTTCGAAGACACCAACCTGTGCGCAATCCACGCCAAGCGCGTCACCATCATGCCCAAGGACATCCAGCTCGCGCGCCGCATCCGCGGCGAGCGCGCCTAAACACCGCGCCAGCCGCTGGGCACCGCCCACGCACGCAACAAACAAAACGGCCCTTTTAAGGGCCACTAACATCACTCCGTCGCGAGCAAACTTTGTCGGTCGCCTCTCGCCCCACAACCACAGAACCAAAGACAAAACACCACTTCCACTTCCCGTCCGTCCGCCACAGCCGCTCTCCCCTGCCAGCTTGCTGGCGCGCGCAACAATCAACATCATGCCTCCCCGGCGCGGCGCTCAAAGCGCACAATACCCATCGGCCGACGCCGTCAACCACACGGCCGGCCGCCGCTTCGTTTCGAAAAGAAAACGAAACAAAAAGCCAGGCACGTCCAACGCCACCGACCCTTTCCACATCTCAACGTCCCCCGCCCCCGTTGCAAGAACACACACACAAGACAAGACACATCCGAGAAGACGGCAGGCAGGCCAACCAAAGTATTCAAACAACATGACACAAAACCAACCGTCGGCCGGCCGCGACCAAAAAAAAAAAACGGCGACAATCAACCGCAACGACAAAACCGCTACCGCCGCCCGCACCCGCCACCGACCCCCCCCCCGCAATCCAACCACCACGGCACGCAAACAGTATCCACACACGGGCATACAGAAACGCCAGACGACACAACCACACCGCAACACAAACACGACAATCAAAACCTTCCCGACGTGCTTTGATGGCCCTGAGAAGGGCCGTTTTGGGCCGCGCGTCTGTTGCGCGCCACTAGACGACGGGGACGGGGGGTGCGGACGACGGAGTCAACCGCCAACCCTTCCTTTCCCATTCCTCTCTACTTCTTCTTCTTGGGCGAAGCCTTCGCCTTAGACGGCGTCGTCGCCTTCTTCGGGCGCGGCGCCTTCGGCTTCTTCGTCGGAACCTTGGCGGCCTTCTTCGCCTTCGACGGCGACTTGGCCTTGGCCGGCTTGGCAGCAGCCGCCTTCTTCGCACCGGCGGGAGCGGCCGACGCCGCAGACGCCTTCTTGGCGGCGCCCGCCTTCCGACCAGTCGCCGCCTTCACGCCACCAGCCTTCTTTGCGCCGGCCGCACGGGCGCCCTTCTTCTCCTTGCTGGCCGGAGCGGCGCGCTTCTTCTTGGCACCGCCAGCACGAGCCTTGCCGCCCTCAGCCGCCCCGCCGCCGGCGCCGGCAAGCTTGAAAGAGCCGGACGCGCCCTTCCCCTTCGTCTGCACCAGCTCGCCCGCCACCACGGCCGACTTGAGGTACTTCTTGATAAACGGCGCCAGCTTCTCCGCGTCCAGCTTGTAGTGCGCGGCAATGTACTTCTTGATCGCCTGCAGCGACGATCCGCCGCGCTCCTTCAGACTCTTGATGGCGGCCGTCACCATCTCAGAGGTGCGCGGGTGCGCAGGCTTGGCGCGCGGCTTCTTCGCAGACGACGCAGACTTTGCCTTCTTCGTAGTGCCGGTGGCGGCGGGTGCCGCAGCAGTCTCGTTCGTAGCCGCCTGATCTGCCATTTCGACGACGCGCGTTAACACACAGCGAGCAGCGAGAGCGAGAGGAGACACGCAGCGAGCGGAGCGCACAGCAGAGGAATAGCCGCCTCGACGCACAGGCCCAGCCAGTGTCGCGGGCGGGCGCGGACGGCCGAGAGAGCGGCCGCCACTCTGCGCGCCGCCGCGCCGCGCCTCCCGCGCTTGCTACCGCCCAACGTCCGACAGCCTGTGCGGAGCAGCCCCACACCTGCGCCACAACCACCCGCGCCTTTCAAACCACCGAGGATGGGGCTACACACAGCCACACCACAGTCGCCAACCAGTCGCCACGGCAGCGCCGCAAACCACGGCCAAACTGCAGCCACCGCGCGCTACAGCCTGGGTCGGCCCGCCGAGAATCGCCGCCCACGCCCAAATGCCGCCCCCACAGCCCCAGCCGGCGACCGGCCACAATGGCCAAACCTTCGGCAAAAGCCCCGCACCGTCGCCGCGGCAGCCCGGCCAGCGCGGCCGGCGCCACAGCCACACAAGCGGAGGCGTGCGGCGATGACGGCCGTGCAAACGCACCTCCGCCGCCCCATCGCCCTCCCACCGTTTCCCGATCGGCCCGCAGCCGTCGGGCCACGTCCTCCTCCTCTCGCCCGCCAACATTCACAGCCCTTTCGTTCGTTTCCCAACAATTTCAATTGTGCCCGCCGCAAAAACGGGCGCCGCCTGCAAAGCAACATGCTCCGCCGGAGCGCCCCTCGCCGCTTACGAGCCAACCCCTCGCCCGAGGCAAACCCGAAATCCGCAACTACAGACCAACCCAATCTGCCGTCAGCACACACGACAGCCAACATCACGCGTTACGAGTTAGACATTAGGTTCACACGTCTCGGTTAGGTTCGGTGGACGTGGGTTAGGTTAAGGGCACTTGGGTTAGGTTAAGCATTCAAAACACACGTCAGGCGTCAGAGGTTAGGTTAGGTTACGTTACATTAAGGTTAGGTTAGGGGCACCTCGGTTAGGTTAAGGGTCGGTGTTAGGTTAAGCGTCAAACTTAGGTTAAGCATTCAAACACACGTCGGGCGTCAGAGGTTAGGTTAGGTTAGGTTAGGTTAAGGCCACTTGGGTTAGGTTAAGCCTCAAACTTAGGTTAAGCATTCAAACACACGTCGGGCGTCAGGTGGCCGCAGCAGCCGCACCTACCTACCCACCCACCTCACGGCCGGACAGCTTGGCTTACTTGGCGCTGAGGCTGACCTCACCGCACCTCACGCTACGCAACGCTACAGGTTCGGTTCGCTCAGCTTAGGCTTAGAGCTTAAGCGCCCAGGTCGGATTACGACGTTGGTTCACCTTCGGGCGCCACACTTTGGGTGTAAAGGTCGCGTCGGGTCGTCGGCACGCCGCAAAAACAAAAGCGAAGCCACAGGACAACGCCGACAAACGGGCAGCACGACCACGACCAGATACCGAGACACACGGACCACCCACCGGCCAAAGGGCACCAAACAACAAACCAGAGCACCACGTGTCGACCAGAGCAACCCGCCGCTCACGCGACGTGGCTGGCACCGAAGGGCCGCCGCAACTGCGCTTTCCGCGCCGGGCCGGATGCACGTGCGGCAACACCACCACCGCACACAGCCGCTGTTCAACATCAACCAACAACACGCCGCGGTCGCAGCCTCAACGCCAGCACACGTTTGCACCACCATTCACACGCACCGCACAAACAGCTGTCGCCGACAACACAAACACACCGCAACGACGCCGCCGCCCCTACTTGTGCCGGCCACCCACCCCACCGACGGCGCACCTGTCGCCGGCCGGCAGTCGACACGGGAAACGCACACCGCCACTTCGCTCGCGCGCACGCCACCAACCAGTCGTCGTCTCCAAAACAACAAACAAACAAACATAGGGCAGGCAACAAATCGCCTCGCACGAACCGTCCACAAAACTATCAAAGCACAGCCTCTGGCTAACGGCCACGACGCAGCGGCACGCTGCTCCTTTCCCCGCCCCCACTCGATTCACGAAGGCACGCGACACCGCCAACGACGGCCTCGCTTCCCGCAACCGACACCTTTCCGCCACTACGCACAGCCGCACCCGACGCCCGTGCCAACGACACAACTACTGCACTATCCACCGCCGCCTCCCCCTTCCCGTCGTACACACACACAGCCAGCCAGCCAGCCAGCCAGCCAAAACCACACCAACGACCCAAACATGCACGTGCAACGGCACACCCCAACCAGTCAACGTCGACAACCACACGCACGGCTCGAAACCGGCGCCCTTCCACGTTGCCATCAAGCTACACACAAGACACAAGGAACCAACAACAGCAAGCCTGCCCGCCCGCCCCACTCTCACGCCGCAAAAAGCACACCGAAACCGCCAAACGCACATTCCCATCGCACCGACACCGACCGGCTCGCTACCACCACACCTCTCGGCAGCCGTTTCGCAAACATGACACGGCGCGACATGACATCACGACCAACTCTCCTCTCCAGACGCCTTCGGCCGGAGCACAACGCCGCCAATTCGCCACACACACACACACACACACACACACAGTCGACAGGCGCCCGCCCGCCCGCCCTGCACGACGCCGCGCAGCAAAGGCGCCCGCAAACACATACCTCTCCTCTCTCTCGGCCGCCCGACGCGCCAACCGCCACACCGCCAGCCACTCGCAATTGTGCACTGCCGCCAGCCACACGTCCAACACGCCGCGCCGCCTCCGGCCACCCGCCAGGGGGCGCTCACGTCCGCGACAACAGCGCGGCCCGCCGGGCCAAACCGAACCGAGCCGAGCCGCCCGCCGCTGCTCTGCACATCTTCCTGCGCGCATCAACAAAACGAGGCAAGCGAGCACACCCCGTCACAACGCCACATCACGCAAATGCCGTGCCGACCTCTTGTGTCTACCGCCTAAATTGCACTCACTCACCAGCCGCCCCTTCTTCTTCTTCCTACCTATCTATCTGTGCGTCTGTGTCGGTCCGCGCGTGACGCCTCTCAACATCCGCCGTCGCCGTCCCCGTCCCCGTTTCCGCCCCAATGCCATCGTCGCGCCGCCTCCTCCTCCTCCTCCGCCCCTGTCCGGCCCGCACCACACCATACACCGCTGCTTGTCCCGGCCGTTGCCACCAAAGGCGCCTACCGCAAACGCGCCACGCCGCAGCCCCCGTGCGTGCATCTCCGTGCCGACGCTGCCTCTCTGCCCTCCCGCACGCACTCGACCGACCGACATGCACTGCGTCGACGGCCTCGACAACACAGTCTCTGGCTCCGCACTGCGTCTTCCGGTACGCGCGCTGAAACACGTATGTACTCATTACCAGCGATGGCGAGGCACGACACAATCTCTGACCAGAGCGTTTCTTATCGTCGCTAGTCTGCGCCACACGACACTAGTAGCACGTAGCGGGTCGGCAGGAACAGTTGTCATCTATATGTGGCGGGTCGGGAGAGGTAGTAGTCAGTCGACAGTATTAGCGAGTGGACGGTTGTACTGAGCGGGCGGCGGCGTGCTCTTCTCGCGACTCTGGTCTCCGTTCGGGACGATGCATACTGTTATTACAGGTAAGGTAATGAAGCTGCATTGCGCAAATCTAATACTGTATGTCAATTGTAACTATTTTCTTCACAACAAAATGCCCCAATAATACTTTGTTTCCAAACAAACTTTTTTAAAGTACAACCATTCATTTCCATTTAAATAATATTTCCTACGCATTTCCTCCAACAATCAAAATTAAATGTGAGCCGGCATTCATTGCACGACGCTGTGTACAGGTATCTACAGTTAAGAGCACATATAGATGCAGTTTGTTTTTTCTCTTTTGTCTTTTTTGTTTTTTTTTTTTTTTTTTTTGACGTAACGATCTTTTGCTCTTTTTATTCTAATTTGTACGTACGCTGTTTGTTTAGATTTTTATATTGGTAATGCCACGTAGCGCTCCGCGTGAAAATCACTGCCTGTGCTGTGTGCAGTCTGTGGCTAGTTTGCATTGTTGTTGTCATGAACTGCTATAGCTGGATGTGAACAGCGCGTAGCGTTGCGCAGTTAGGGGTGAGCCGCCAGCACTGGTGCATGTGAGGACAGAGATGGCGGACGTTTCAAATTACATATATTATGACTGGTGATGATATTAAGGGTAAATACATTGTTTGTTGTTCTCTATTAAACATCTTTACTTTGCTAACTATCCCTATCGGTAGTTAGTGCCCTCCGTAGTTTGGAATCTCTTATTTAGCTGGCAGCAGTGGTGCTCGCTGTATTGCAGTAGTTCGAGTAATGAAGATTTTTGTGAGGTAAGTGATTTCCGACAGGTGTACTTTAATGTTACTCAGGGCCATTCTTTTGCAGGGATCTTTGATAGTCAGATTGCGTTGCGCTCAAAATATTGTGTGTCAGTTTAAGCACAGTTTTGTATACATTGTTGTTCAAAGGGGGGCGTTTCAGAATACACAGGGCCGAAGGTCAGCCAGCGCTGCCCTTACAA
>NW_026046154.1:0-29017 GCF_023864275.1 Schistocerca cancellata
CAACAGGAGTAGCGATCTATCGAAGTCTAATTCGACCGATACTGGAATATGCGTGCCCTGTATGGGGCTACGCAGCCAGATCGACGATAGATCGCTTACAAAAGACTCAAAATAGAGCGTTAAGACGAGCCTTACACGTCCCCAGGCGCTTCCCCGCGGCAGACCTGCATGAAGCCGCAGACATAGAGCCAATCACCACACGATTCCGCGCCCTGGCAGAAGTGTTTTACGCCAAGGCGCGGAACTCAGAAAACGACTTAATCAACACCCTTGGGCAATACGAACCCCCATAGGGAGAGATATAACAGACCTAAGTCGCTACTCCTGCAGTAGCGCAAAAAAGAACAACCAAAGTAAATCTCTCAACAAAACAGCAAACAACAACAGCGCAGTTACAAAACCACGCAAAAGAAAAGAGGAGGAAATGTCCGAAAGAGACAACAACCTCCACCAACTCCCCCTCTAATGGGTAGAGGACCAAAAGAGAGCAGAGGAGAGGCGGCGCCGCCACTCCGCTGCTCGACTCGCTGCGGCTCGCACCGTCCTTCGTCTCGTCTCGTTTTTTTACACCACAGCGCATCGCCATGTCCGGACGCGGAAAGGGAGGCAAAGTCAAGGGCAAGTCAAAGTCCCGCTCAAGCAGGGCCGGGCTCCAGTTCCCGGTCGGCAGAATCCACCGCCTCCTGCGCAAGGGAAACTACGCCGAGCGCGTCGGCGCCGGGGCGCCCGTCTACCTCGCCGCCGTCATGGAGTACCTCGCGGCTGAGGTGCTCGAGCTGGCCGGAAACGCGGCCCGCGACAACAAGAAGACGCGCATCATCCCGCGCCACCTGCAGCTTGCCATCCGCAACGACGAGGAGCTCAACAAGCTCCTGTCGGGCGTCACCATCGCACAGGGTGGTGTCCTGCCCAACATCCAGGCCGTCCTGCTGCCAAAGAAGACCGAGAAGAAGGCCTAAACAGAGAGGCCAGGCAATCGGCACGCGGACCCGCCGCCCAGCAGCGCTGCGTGCTCCCCTGCACGCAACGCGCTTTGCCGGCCCGGCTCGGCTCACAACAATCGGCCCTTTTCAGGGCCACCACACAAACCTACGTCCAAAGCAAAATTTCAGTCGTCCTCGCCGCGCTTTGCTTTACTTTACTTTACTTTAACTTAACTTCACTTCCACAGCCGCCGCCGGCAAGAAGACCATACCAACTGCTACGATTGCAGGGGCAGATATTCTGCGAGGTACCTCGGTGTCACGCCTGACATCGAAGTGTCACATAGGGCAACTTGGCACAAACGCTCACGCCAGGATGCAGATCCTGTACCCCTGTTCCCTCGACCCCGCAACAGGGGTAGCGATACTGGAAATATGCGCGCCCTCTATAGGGGCTATGCAGCCAGGTCGACGATGCATCGCCTACAGAAGGGTCCAAAGCAGAGCGCTCTACGACGGGCCTTACACGTCCCCGCGGCAGACCTGCCTACAACCACCCACAACACGATTCCGCGCCCTGGCACAAGCGTTCTACGCCACCGCGCGGAATTCAGAAAATGACTATTACGTCTTGACCCTTGGGCAATATGAACACCACAGGGACAGATGTGCAAGACCCGAGTCGCTACTCCAGCAGTAGCACAAACAGAACACATAATCACTCTCAACAAACAGCAACGTCCGAAAAAGCACACTACCAAAGATAAGAACAACACACAGAAAAGAGGAGCAAATGTCCACAGGCGACAATAACCTCCACCAACTCCCCCTCTAACGGTAGAGGACTAAAGGAAAGAGAGAAGAACAACAAGAAGAGCCGCCGCCATCTTGTCGTCCACAGCCCGTGTGGCCACACACACGTTTCTCTTTTGTTTTTCGTTTGCCTCAAGCACCTCCACGCACGCACAGTCGCCTTCCAAACGACAACGACAGCAATAATCACCAACTGTTAAACGAGCGTGTCGACACACCGCCCTCCACTCCCGCGCGCCCCATACAAACGAAACAGCTGATCCGGCCGCCTATGGGCACGCCTTGCCTCGGCAACTCCAACGCCGCCGCAAACACACAGCCAAAACCACGCAAATATTCACCGCCTCTCGCACAACAACAACAACAACAACAACAACAACACACAGCCCGGCGTCTCCATCGATCGATAAACAAAACAAACACACAACGCCCTCTCTCGCGCGCGCGCGCACGCACACACACACACACACACACACACACACACACACACACACACAGCCACAAGACCCGCTTCCTTTCCTTTCTCCCAGTCACGTCACGTCAGTCAAACGCAAACGAAATGAAGAATGAAAGAAACAAGGCAGGCAGGCAACACACGCAGCAACAACACAGACTCTTTCGCACTTTTCAATTTCCGAACAGTGTGGTGGCCCTGAAAAGGGCCGTTTTCGTCTCTCCCACGGCCGCGGGAAGGCCAACGCGGCACAGCACACCGGCTGCGACGCGCCTAACCGCCGAAACCGTACAGGGTGCGCCCCTGCCTCTTCAGGGCGTACACCACGTCCATGGCCGTCACAGTCTTGCGCTTGGCGTGCTCAGTGTACGTCACCGCGTCGCGGATCACGTTCTCCAGGAACACCTTCAGCACTCCGCGGGTCTCCTCGTAGATCAGACCAGAGATGCGCTTCACGCCGCCCCTGCGAGCCAGGCGGCGGATCGCGGGCTTCGTGATGCCCTGGATGTTGTCGCGCAACACCTTGCGGTGCCGCTTGGCGCCACCCTTGCCGAGCCCCTTTCCTCCCTTGCCGCGGCCAGTCATCTCTTCTAAATCCTCAAAAAGCTCAAGGCAAGCAAAGCGTCTGCTGCAGCGGCTGGCTCCTCACCCGGCGCTAGCGAGTCGGCTACGGTCTGCGCCCGGCGCACGCGCCAGCCCCCCTATATAGACTCTGGCCCGCCCTCCCCCCACCACGCGCAACCGAGGGCATATAAGCGCACCACGGTGGCTGGCGCGCGCCCGTGTCGTCAAGGCAGCACCCGACGCAGCACCTCGCTCGCCTCCACGCCGCTCCGCTAACCGCTACCGCTATGGCCCGCACAAAGCAAACGGCCCGCAAGTCCACCGGCGGAAAGGCGCCGCGCAAACAGCTCGCCACCAAGGCGGCGAGGAAGAGCGCGCCCGCCACCGGCGGCGTCAAGAAGCCCCACCGCTACAGGCCGGGCACCGTCGCCCTGCGAGAAATCAGGCGCTACCAGAAGAGCACAGAGCTGCTCATCCGCAAGCTGCCATTCCAGCGCCTAGTGCGCGAGATCGCCCAGGACTTCAAGACCGACCTGCGCTTCCAGAGCTCCGCGGTCATGGCCCTGCAGGAGGCCAGCGAGGCCTACCTCGTCGGCCTCTTCGAAGACACCAACCTGTGCGCAATCCACGCCAAGCGCGTCACCATCATGCCCAAGGACATCCAGCTCGCGCGCCGCATCCGCGGCGAGCGCGCCTAAACACCGCGCCAGCCGCTGGGCACCGCCCACGCACGCAACAAACAAAACGGCCCTTTTAAGGGCCACTAACATCACTCCGTCGCGAGCAAACTTTGTCGGTCGCCTCTCGCCCCACAACCACAGAACCAAAGACAAAACACCACTTCCACTTCCCGTCCGTCCGCCACAGCCGCTCTCCCCTGCCAGCTTGCTGGCGCGCGCAACAATCAACATCATGCCTCCCCGGCGCGGCGCTCAAAGCGCACAATACCCATCGGCCGACGCCGTCAACCACACGGCCGGCCGCCGCTTCGTTTCGAAAAGAAAACGAAACAAAAAGCCAGGCACGTCCAACGCCACCGACCCTTTCCACATCTCAACGTCCCCCGCCCCCGTTGCAAGAACACACACACAAGACAAGACACATCCGAGAAGACGGCAGGCAGGCCAACCAAAGTATTCAAACAACATGACACAAAACCAACCGTCGGCCGGCCGCGACCAAAAAAAAAAAACGGCGACAATCAACCGCAACGACAAAACCGCTACCGCCGCCCGCACCCGCCACCGACCCCCCCCCCGCAATCCAACCACCACGGCACGCAAACAGTATCCACACACGGGCATACAGAAACGCCAGACGACACAACCACACCGCAACACAAACACGACAATCAAAACCTTCCCGACGTGCTTTGATGGCCCTGAGAAGGGCCGTTTTGGGCCGCGCGTCTGTTGCGCGCCACTAGACGACGGGGACGGGGGGTGCGGACGACGGAGTCAACCGCCAACCCTTCCTTTCCCATTCCTCTCTACTTCTTCTTCTTGGGCGAAGCCTTCGCCTTAGACGGCGTCGTCGCCTTCTTCGGGCGCGGCGCCTTCGGCTTCTTCGTCGGAACCTTGGCGGCCTTCTTCGCCTTCGACGGCGACTTGGCCTTGGCCGGCTTGGCAGCAGCCGCCTTCTTCGCACCGGCGGGAGCGGCCGACGCCGCAGACGCCTTCTTGGCGGCGCCCGCCTTCCGACCAGTCGCCGCCTTCACGCCACCAGCCTTCTTTGCGCCGGCCGCACGGGCGCCCTTCTTCTCCTTGCTGGCCGGAGCGGCGCGCTTCTTCTTGGCACCGCCAGCACGAGCCTTGCCGCCCTCAGCCGCCCCGCCGCCGGCGCCGGCAAGCTTGAAAGAGCCGGACGCGCCCTTCCCCTTCGTCTGCACCAGCTCGCCCGCCACCACGGCCGACTTGAGGTACTTCTTGATAAACGGCGCCAGCTTCTCCGCGTCCAGCTTGTAGTGCGCGGCAATGTACTTCTTGATCGCCTGCAGCGACGATCCGCCGCGCTCCTTCAGACTCTTGATGGCGGCCGTCACCATCTCAGAGGTGCGCGGGTGCGCAGGCTTGGCGCGCGGCTTCTTCGCAGACGACGCAGACTTTGCCTTCTTCGTAGTGCCGGTGGCGGCGGGTGCCGCAGCAGTCTCGTTCGTAGCCGCCTGATCTGCCATTTCGACGACGCGCGTTAACACACAGCGAGCAGCGAGAGCGAGAGGAGACACGCAGCGAGCGGAGCGCACAGCAGAGGAATAGCCGCCTCGACGCACAGGCCCAGCCAGTGTCGCGGGCGGGCGCGGACGGCCGAGAGAGCGGCCGCCACTCTGCGCGCCGCCGCGCCGCGCCTCCCGCGCTTGCTACCGCCCAACGTCCGACAGCCTGTGCGGAGCAGCCCCACACCTGCGCCACAACCACCCGCGCCTTTCAAACCACCGAGGATGGGGCTACACACAGCCACACCACAGTCGCCAACCAGTCGCCACGGCAGCGCCGCAAACCACGGCCAAACTGCAGCCACCGCGCGCTACAGCCTGGGTCGGCCCGCCGAGAATCGCCGCCCACGCCCAAATGCCGCCCCCACAGCCCCAGCCGGCGACCGGCCACAATGGCCAAACCTTCGGCAAAAGCCCCGCACCGTCGCCGCGGCAGCCCGGCCAGCGCGGCCGGCGCCACAGCCACACAAGCGGAGGCGTGCGGCGATGACGGCCGTGCAAACGCACCTCCGCCGCCCCATCGCCCTCCCACCGTTTCCCGATCGGCCCGCAGCCGTCGGGCCACGTCCTCCTCCTCTCGCCCGCCAACATTCACAGCCCTTTCGTTCGTTTCCCAACAATTTCAATTGTGCCCGCCGCAAAAACGGGCGCCGCCTGCAAAGCAACATGCTCCGCCGGAGCGCCCCTCGCCGCTTACGAGCCAACCCCTCGCCCGAGGCAAACCCGAAATCCGCAACTACAGACCAACCCAATCTGCCGTCAGCACACACGACAGCCAACATCACGCGTTACGAGTTAGACATTAGGTTCACACGTCTCGGTTAGGTTCGGTGGACGTGGGTTAGGTTAAGGGCACTTGGGTTAGGTTAAGCATTCAAAACACACGTCAGGCGTCAGAGGTTAGGTTAGGTTACGTTACATTAAGGTTAGGTTAGGGGCACCTCGGTTAGGTTAAGGGTCGGTGTTAGGTTAAGCGTCAAACTTAGGTTAAGCATTCAAACACACGTCGGGCGTCAGAGGTTAGGTTAGGTTAGGTTAGGTTAAGGCCACTTGGGTTAGGTTAAGCCTCAAACTTAGGTTAAGCATTCAAACACACGTCGGGCGTCAGGTGGCCGCAGCAGCCGCACCTACCTACCCACCCACCTCACGGCCGGACAGCTTGGCTTACTTGGCGCTGAGGCTGACCTCACCGCACCTCACGCTACGCAACGCTACAGGTTCGGTTCGCTCAGCTTAGGCTTAGAGCTTAAGCGCCCAGGTCGGATTACGACGTTGGTTCACCTTCGGGCGCCACACTTTGGGTGTAAAGGTCGCGTCGGGTCGTCGGCACGCCGCAAAAACAAAAGCGAAGCCACAGGACAACGCCGACAAACGGGCAGCACGACCACGACCAGATACCGAGACACACGGACCACCCACCGGCCAAAGGGCACCAAACAACAAACCAGAGCACCACGTGTCGACCAGAGCAACCCGCCGCTCACGCGACGTGGCTGGCACCGAAGGGCCGCCGCAACTGCGCTTTCCGCGCCGGGCCGGATGCACGTGCGGCAACACCACCACCGCACACAGCCGCTGTTCAACATCAACCAACAACACGCCGCGGTCGCAGCCTCAACGCCAGCACACGTTTGCACCACCATTCACACGCACCGCACAAACAGCTGTCGCCGACAACACAAACACACCGCAACGACGCCGCCGCCCCTACTTGTGCCGGCCACCCACCCCACCGACGGCGCACCTGTCGCCGGCCGGCAGTCGACACGGGAAACGCACACCGCCACTTCGCTCGCGCGCACGCCACCAACCAGTCGTCGTCTCCAAAACAACAAACAAACAAACATAGGGCAGGCAACAAATCGCCTCGCACGAACCGTCCACAAAACTATCAAAGCACAGCCTCTGGCTAACGGCCACGACGCAGCGGCACGCTGCTCCTTTCCCCGCCCCCACTCGATTCACGAAGGCACGCGACACCGCCAACGACGGCCTCGCTTCCCGCAACCGACACCTTTCCGCCACTACGCACAGCCGCACCCGACGCCCGTGCCAACGACACAACTACTGCACTATCCACCGCCGCCTCCCCCTTCCCGTCGTACACACACACAGCCAGCCAGCCAGCCAGCCAGCCAAAACCACACCAACGACCCAAACATGCACGTGCAACGGCACACCCCAACCAGTCAACGTCGACAACCACACGCACGGCTCGAAACCGGCGCCCTTCCACGTTGCCATCAAGCTACACACAAGACACAAGGAACCAACAACAGCAAGCCTGCCCGCCCGCCCCACTCTCACGCCGCAAAAAGCACACCGAAACCGCCAAACGCACATTCCCATCGCACCGACACCGACCGGCTCGCTACCACCACACCTCTCGGCAGCCGTTTCGCAAACATGACACGGCGCGACATGACATCACGACCAACTCTCCTCTCCAGACGCCTTCGGCCGGAGCACAACGCCGCCAATTCGCCACACACACACACACACACACACACACACAGTCGACAGGCGCCCGCCCGCCCGCCCTGCACGACGCCGCGCAGCAAAGGCGCCCGCAAACACATACCTCTCCTCTCTCTCGGCCGCCCGACGCGCCAACCGCCACACCGCCAGCCACTCGCAATTGTGCACTGCCGCCAGCCACACGTCCAACACGCCGCGCCGCCTCCGGCCACCCGCCAGGGGGCGCTCACGTCCGCGACAACAGCGCGGCCCGCCGGGCCAAACCGAACCGAGCCGAGCCGCCCGCCGCTGCTCTGCACATCTTCCTGCGCGCATCAACAAAACGAGGCAAGCGAGCACACCCCGTCACAACGCCACATCACGCAAATGCCGTGCCGACCTCTTGTGTCTACCGCCTAAATTGCACTCACTCACCAGCCGCCCCTTCTTCTTCTTCCTACCTATCTATCTGTGCGTCTGTGTCGGTCCGCGCGTGACGCCTCTCAACATCCGCCGTCGCCGTCCCCGTCCCCGTTTCCGCCCCAATGCCATCGTCGCGCCGCCTCCTCCTCCTCCTCCGCCCCTGTCCGGCCCGCACCACACCATACACCGCTGCTTGTCCCGGCCGTTGCCACCAAAGGCGCCTACCGCAAACGCGCCACGCCGCAGCCCCCGTGCGTGCATCTCCGTGCCGACGCTGCCTCTCTGCCCTCCCGCACGCACTCGACCGACCGACATGCACTGCGTCGACGGCCTCGACAACACAGTCTCTGGCTCCGCACTGCGTCTTCCGGTACGCGCGCTGAAACACGTATGTACTCATTACCAGCGATGGCGAGGCACGACACAATCTCTGACCAGAGCGTTTCTTATCGTCGCTAGTCTGCGCCACACGACACTAGTAGCACGTAGCGGGTCGGCAGGAACAGTTGTCATCTATATGTGGCGGGTCGGGAGAGGTAGTAGTCAGTCGACAGTATTAGCGAGTGGACGGTTGTACTGAGCGGGCGGCGGCGTGCTCTTCTCGCGACTCTGGTCTCCGTTCGGGACGATGCATACTGTTATTACAGGTAAGGTAATGAAGCTGCATTGCGCAAATCTAATACTGTATGTCAATTGTAACTATTTTCTTCACAACAAAATGCCCCAATAATACTTTGTTTCCAAACAAACTTTTTTAAAGTACAACCATTCATTTCCATTTAAATAATATTTCCTACGCATTTCCTCCAACAATCAAAATTAAATGTGAGCCGGCATTCATTGCACGACGCTGTGTACAGGTATCTACAGTTAAGAGCACATATAGATGCAGTTTGTTTTTTCTCTTTTGTCTTTTTTGTTTTTTTTTTTTTTTTTTTTGACGTAACGATCTTTTGCTCTTTTTATTCTAATTTGTACGTACGCTGTTTGTTTAGATTTTTATATTGGTAATGCCACGTAGCGCTCCGCGTGAAAATCACTGCCTGTGCTGTGTGCAGTCTGTGGCTAGTTTGCATTGTTGTTGTCATGAACTGCTATAGCTGGATGTGAACAGCGCGTAGCGTTGCGCAGTTAGGGGTGAGCCGCCAGCACTGGTGCATGTGAGGACAGAGATGGCGGACGTTTCAAATTACATATATTATGACTGGTGATGATATTAAGGGTAAATACATTGTTTGTTGTTCTCTATTAAACATCTTTACTTTGCTAACTATCCCTATCGGTAGTTAGTGCCCTCCGTAGTTTGGAATCTCTTATTTAGCTGGCAGCAGTGGTGCTCGCTGTATTGCAGTAGTTCGAGTAATGAAGATTTTTGTGAGGTAAGTGATTTCCGACAGGTGTACTTTAATGTTACTCAGGGCCATTCTTTTGCAGGGATCTTTGATAGTCAGATTGCGTTGCGCTCAAAATATTGTGTGTCAGTTTAAGCACAGTTTTGTATACATTGTTGTTCAAAGGGGGGCGTTTCAGAATACACAGGGCCGAAGGTCAGCCAGCGCTGCCCTTACAACGTTTATCGGGTTTTCAATTATGTCTGTTGAGATGTTCATGGTTCATTATTTCCATTCATCATATTATCGCGCGTTTCTCATCAATCTTCGTTCGTTCATTTTCTAGGGACGTTAACAACATTCTGGCACATTTTTATCATCATTCACTCACTCACTCACTCACTCACTCACTCACTCACTTACTTACGACTATTTGTGCGGGGAGGTTACACTTGGGTCCATTTCCATTTACATTCAATGTTGATAGACGCCTTTTTTTTTTTTTGTTGTTGTTTTGTTGCTGGCAGGTTACAAAGGGCCTCATTTTATGTTGGTTGCAGCAGCGTTTTTCTCCTTCTTCTAGCGTCTTCCCCGCCCCCGCCCCTCCCGCATCCCTCGGTCTCACCACGTTCACTGACAGCCGCGTCTGCGGCTACACCACAACGGCCCCCTCCCGGCAACCCATTCGTTTTCTCTTCTTTTGCACAAAAACAACGCCGCACGCGCCAGCCGAGCGCAGCGCAAGCCACCCACACCGCGCCCCTCCCCGTCTTTATAGCCTCCGCGTCTTGTTTTCTTCGTTTGCCCCCTCCCATCTCCCGAATGCCATGCCATGCCATGCCAGCAGCGTTACGCGTGCCCCTCCCCTGTCCACACACTACCGCGAAACGAACAGCCTTCCGGGCCACATGCAGGGCACGCCCACCGCCATTCCCGGACGCAATTCTCAAAACAACACACACACACACACACACACACACAATGGCTTTGCACACGAACATAGACGGCACGGGCACTGTCGTACATTCTTCCTCAGAACCATCTCAACGAACGTTACGTTACATACACATCCGGGAAAGCAAAGCAACGCAACGCACAATTCAGCCGTCAAAGGTAACGTTCACCACGGCAGACACTTGCCGCCGCGCCGTTACGCGCATTTCAGTGCGGCTACAATACACCTCCGACACGGGAACGTTCCGTTGCTCTACACTGCGTTTCTCCGTTTTGTTTGGTTTTTTTTCCGTTTTCTCTCTCTCTCTCTCTCTCTCTCTCTCTCTATATATATATTTGTTTTTTCCCCTCTGTCCTTTCCTCCACCATTCTCTCCTCACGTTCTGCCCAGACATTCGACCGATCAGAGGTTCGTTCACCTTTCGGTAACCGTTCTCAGCGCGACGGTGTACCAACGGTATGACGGTATGACGGTATGACGGGTGTTCAAGACGTCCGGTGTACCGCGCCGATCGACAGTTTCCCAGAGGCGACGGATCGGACCACATCACCGACATACACACAAACACGTGTACGCACATTCGCCAAAGCGACCGTCGTCTTCTAGCGTCGCGCTTACTCTACTGTACTGCACTGGACACGCGAGCATGCATCTTCAATGACGACGTCGGTGTGCGTGCGTCGTACGCACACAAGCAGACACAGTCGGTCAGACACGACTATCGAAATCAGAGTCGGGGGAAAGGTACATATCATCGTGCGTGTCGCCCGTACAATGCAATACACAGTGGTGTGTCTCAATGCGCGTTCACATTTAAACGTCACTCACACGCCTCCACGCTGCATTTACAGACACATTTCACCCTCGCCATATATGGCGTGCAAACCGACCCGCAAACGGCCGTCGTTACACACTGACATTCCCAACAATCGCGTGTCGTTTCCACCCGTCACGTAACTAACCGGCACCTCCATCCAAAGGGCACATCACCGATCGCACTTCCCCCCCCCCCCTCGCAGACAACGACTTGTGCGCACGTGCCTCCATTCCACGTCACACCGTGGCCGCACCCCGCAACACGCGACACGCGACGCGCCCCATAAACAATCAAATTATTCATCGCATCGGCCACCCCACCCCGTCGCGTCGCAACCAAAGCGGTAGCTATTGCCACCGTCCACCCACTCACACACAAAACAAAACAAAAACAACAACAACAACAATTCCGCCCTTCCCGCAAAGGCCATTTGGTGGCCCTGAAAAGGGCCGTTTTGCCGCTCTCGCAACGGAGGATCTCCTTCCATTCCAGAGCCACCTCCTTACTTGGAGCTCGTGTACTTGGTCACCGCCTTCGTGCCCTCGCTCACGGCGTGCTTGGCCAGCTCGCCAGGCAGCAACAGCCGCACAGCGGTCTGGATCTCGCGGGACGTGATGGTCGAGCGCTTGTTGTAGTGCGCCAGGCGAGACGCCTCGGCCGCGATGCGCTCGAAAATGTCGTTCACGAAGCTGTTCATGATGCTCATCGCCTTCGACGAGATGCCCGTGTCAGGGTGCACCTGCTTCAGCACCTTGTAGATGTAGATGGCATAGCTCTCCTTCCTCTTGCGCTTCTTCTTCTTGTCGCCCTTCGAAATGTTCTTCTGCGCCTTGCCAGCCTTCTTGGCGGCCTTCCCGCTAGTCTTGGGCGGCATCGCAAACAAACAAGAACGTACGGCAGCAACACCAGCAGCAAGCGCTCCGCTCTAGTCAGCGTCTCCCCACACAGTGGCACCCAGCGCGCCCCGCCGCCGCACCTTTACCAGCTCGCCCCGTTGCGGCCGCCGACCAATGGGCAGACTGGTGTTCCGCGGTGTACCACATACCACCGACACTGCGGACATCAAACAGTTCCTTCAGGAGGAAGGTTTCGAGGTTAGTTCGGTGGTGTTGACGCGACCGAACCGACCCTGGCCCCTTCATACGGTCACCCTCCCAGACTCTGCCCAAAACCGAAAGATCTGGGAGGTCAAAAGGATACTGGCGCTAACGGTCACTCCCGAGAAGCTCAAAAAGAGATCGGGACCAGGCCGCTGCTATAACTGCCAGGCCCTAGGACACATCGCGCGAGACTGCACGATGCCAGTGGTGTGCGTCAGATGCACCGAACACCACACTTACGAACAGTGCAAACTGCCAAGGGGGGAGGGAAAAGAAAAGTGCGCCAATTGCAGGGGAGCGCACCCAGCCAGCTACTTAGGATGTCCTGAGTACAGAGCTGCAAGGGACAGGCAGAGGGGCAAAGCTATCAATAAAACCCCGAATCACAATAGGAGCATGCCAGCACCCAAGCCACCCCCCCCACCACCCCAGAGAAGACACCAGGACACAGTAAGAACACAGGTCTTCGCATCTACCAAATATTCCCATGCACTTACCGGTGACCCACCCGACCCGCCGAACCACCTACCACCACCACCACACACCAGTAATCAGGTTCCTCAAGCTGACGGAAGTCCTAGGGAAGTCAGTCCACCACGCCATCCACAAACCAGTCCGCGAGAAGCAGTCGAGTCTGCTGCAATCCAGCAACTCGCGTCGTCCATCCGACTGCTACAGGCACAGATGACCCAGCTAGTGGGCATTCTAGCAACACTGACGCAGCTCCCCGCCGACCTCAGATCGGCAGCACAGCAGTCGCCTGTAGCAGCGACAGCCACAGGAAAAATTGTCCCCCACCATGGATAGGAGACCTAATATACAAGGTCTCAAAATATGCGCGTTTAACGCAGACAACCTTACTCGCCAACCCACGGAGTTTAGAGAATTCATACAGGAAGAAAAAGTTGACATATGCCTAGTGGGAGAAACATTCCTCAAACCAGGACTAAGAGTTTCTGTACCAAACTACATTTGTTACAGAAACGACCGACCCACTCACGGAGGCGGGGTAGCGGTATATGTCAAAAAAGGTATCAGACATCATCAAATATACCCCCCCAATACAGCAGAAATAGAAACAGCGGCAATCGAAGTGGCTACAGTAACTGGCCCCCTAACAGTCGTTGCAGTGTATCGCCCCCCTTCCCAAAGACTAGAAGAGGACGACATAGCTGCACTAAGTCGCATTAGAGGCAAACTACTAATAGCAGGGGACCTAAATGCCAAGCACGCGGACTGGAACTCGAGACGCCGAAATCAAGCTGGTCAACAACTGCAACGACTCGCGCGCACACACCAGTTACAAATATGGGGCCCAGAGGAACCGACACACTTCCCAAAGAACGGAGGAAGACCGGACGTCCTCGACATAGCCATCACAAAGAATCTGGTGGGCTTTGTATCCGCGACATCGGTAAACAGAATGTCGTCGGACCACAATCCCGTGATTTTCGAGGTCGACATGGGAGAATGGCTCTCTATCCCACAACGGCATGCGACATACAAGCGCATCAATGAGGAGCAATTCAGCAATGCAGTAGCAGCTGAACTTGCCCAGACCCCGCCTCCAACTGCAGAGACAGCAGAACAGGCACTAGACGACCTCACAAGAGCGATCCTACAAGCTGCTGAGGGAGCCACACCGCCTCCTGCGGGGCCCCCCCGCTCCAGGCAACTCCCCCCGCACTTGCTTGCGCAAATACGGCACAAAAACAGGATCGCCAAAGAGTGGAAGCTCACCAGAAATAGGGATACACGGAGGCTACTCAATAGGCTACAGAGAGAGCTGAAAGCCGATCTCAATGAGTACCGCAACCAACAATGGTCGGCAAGGCTCTCAGCTCTCAAACTAGACGACAATAGTTTATGGCAAGCCACCAAACAGTACACAAAAAGACGCGCAAGAATGCCACCACTCCATGGCGAACGCGGACTGCAGTTCAGCCCCATTGACAAAGCTAACGCACTAGCCGACGTGTTCGAAAAACAGTTCAGACCAGCAGAAGTACAGGACAGAGAACACGTCGCAACAGTCCGCAGAGAACTGGCCGTGTTCCTGGAAGCAGACGACGAAGATGACTACACGCCACTCTTCAGTACTGAAGATGTGGCGCGCTGCATCAAGTCCCTGCCCACCAGGAAAACCCCGGGTCACGACCAGGTCACAAATGAATTGCTGAAACTCCTCCCGCCCCTGGCAATCACCCACCTGACCGATATTGTTAATGAACTGACGCGATCACAAAAATTCCCGGCGCAGTGGAAGCATGCAGAAGTCATTGCGATCGCGAAACCAGGAAAAGACCCGGTGTTCCCGCAACATTACAGACCAATTAGTCTACTGCCTACCCTCAGTAAACTTTACGAGCGCCTCCTACTAACCCCCATACAGGACTATATCACAAGAGAGCAGATCCTGCCGAAATTCCAGTTCGGATTTAGGCAAAGACACTCCGCCCCACAGCAAATCATGAGGGTGGTTGAAGCAGCCACGGACAGCTTCAACCGAAAGGGCTACTGCGGGCTTGTCTTATTAGACGTAGCAAAAGCCTTTGACTCAGTCTGGCACACCGGGATACTACACAAGATGTACACCCTAGGCTTCCCCGGAAAGATAGTCAAAATCGTTAAAAACTATCTCTCCGGTAGGACTTTCTCAGTCAAGATCGATGGATCCCTGTCGACCAGGAGAAGAATCAGTGCAGGCGTGCCCCAGGGCTCAGTCCTGGGACCCGTCCTCTACAGTGTCTACACTGCTGACATCCCTACGACTCAGCATGTACACACTGCACAATACGCAGACGACACTGCATTCTTTTCCTGCTCGACAAACAGGAACCTGGTTACAAGGCGTCTGCAAACCGCCCTAAACAGGACGGAAAACTGGGCTAAGCAGTGGCGAATCTCAATAAACTCTGAGAAAACACAAGCCATGCTGCTCACCAGACGCTATGGGAAACGCCGACCCCCAAGAAGACCATACCAGCTGCTGCGATTGCAGGGGCAGAATCTGCCATGGAGAAATTCTGCGAGGTACCTCGGTGTCACACTTGACAGACGCCTGACATGGAAGTGCCACATAGAGGAGCTTCGCAGAAGGGCTCACGCCAGGATGCAGATTCTGTACCCTGTCTTGAACAGCAGCAGTTCCCTCGACCCCGCAACAGGAGTAGCGATCTATCGAAGTCTAATTCGACCGATACTGGAATATGCGTGCCCTGTATGGGGCTACGCAGCCAGATCGACGATAGATCGCTTACAAAAGACCCAAAATAGAGCGTTAAGACGAGCCTTACACGTCCCCAGGCGCTTCCCCGCGGCAGACCTGCATGAAGCCGCAGACATAGAGCCAATCACCACACGATTCCGCGCCCTGGCAGAAGTGTTTTACGCCAAGGCGCGGAACTCAGATAACGACCTAATCAACACCCTTGGGCAATACGAACCCCATAGGGAGAGATATAACAGACCCAAGTCGCTACTCCTGCAGTAGCAGAAAAAGAACAACTAAAGAAAACTCTCAACGAACAGCAACCAACAAAAGCAAAGTAACAAAAACAACACAAAAGAAAAGAGGAGGAAATGTCCGAAGGTGACAACAACCTCCACCAGCACGCCCTCTAAAGGTAGAGGAATAAAAGAGAGCAGAGGCGGCGGCGCCGCCACTCCGCTGCTCGACTCGCTGCGGCTCGCACCGTCCTTCGTCTCGTCTCGTTTTTTTACACCACAGCGCATCGCCATGTCCGGACGCGGAAAGGGAGGCAAAGTCAAGGGCAAGTCAAAGTCCCGCTCAAGCAGGGCCGGGCTCCAGTTCCCGGTCGGCAGAATCCACCGCCTCCTGCGCAAGGGAAACTACGCCGAGCGCGTCGGCGCCGGGGCGCCCGTCTACCTCGCCGCCGTCATGGAGTACCTCGCGGCTGAGGTGCTCGAGCTGGCCGGAAACGCGGCCCGCGACAACAAGAAGACGCGCATCATCCCGCGCCACCTGCAGCTTGCCAT
This sequence comes from Schistocerca cancellata, assembly GCF_023864275.1. Classification (NCBI taxonomy): domain Eukaryota; kingdom Metazoa; phylum Arthropoda; class Insecta; order Orthoptera; family Acrididae; genus Schistocerca; species Schistocerca cancellata. The sequence continues at coordinate 16,049 of NW_026046154.1, forward strand.
CCGCAACGACGAGGAGCTCAACAAGCTCCTGTCGGGCGTCACCATCGCACAGGGTGGTGTCCTGCCCAACATCCAGGCCGTCCTGCTGCCAAAGAAGACCGAGAAGAAGGCCTAAACAGAGAGGCCAGGCAATCGGCACGCGGACCCGCCGCCCAGCAGCGCTGCGTGCTCCCCTGCACGCAACGCGCTTTGCCGGCCCGGCTCGGCTCACAACAATCGGCCCTTTTCAGGGCCACCACACAAACCTACGTCCAAAGCAAAATTTCAGTCGTCCTCGCCGCGCTTTGCTTTACTTTACTTTACTTTAACTTAACTTCACTTCCACAGCCGCCGCCGGCAAGAAGACCATACCAACTGCTACGATTGCAGGGGCAGATATTCTGCGAGGTACCTCGGTGTCACGCCTGACATCGAAGTGTCACATAGGGCAACTTGGCACAAACGCTCACGCCAGGATGCAGATCCTGTACCCCTGTTCCCTCGACCCCGCAACAGGGGTAGCGATACTGGAAATATGCGCGCCCTCTATAGGGGCTATGCAGCCAGGTCGACGATGCATCGCCTACAGAAGGGTCCAAAGCAGAGCGCTCTACGACGGGCCTTACACGTCCCCGCGGCAGACCTGCCTACAACCACCCACAACACGATTCCGCGCCCTGGCACAAGCGTTCTACGCCACCGCGCGGAATTCAGAAAATGACTATTACGTCTTGACCCTTGGGCAATATGAACACCACAGGGACAGATGTGCAAGACCCGAGTCGCTACTCCAGCAGTAGCACAAACAGAACACATAATCACTCTCAACAAACAGCAACGTCCGAAAAAGCACACTACCAAAGATAAGAACAACACACAGAAAAGAGGAGCAAATGTCCACAGGCGACAATAACCTCCACCAACTCCCCCTCTAACGGTAGAGGACTAAAGGAAAGAGAGAAGAACAACAAGAAGAGCCGCCGCCATCTTGTCGTCCACAGCCCGTGTGGCCACACACACGTTTCTCTTTTGTTTTTCGTTTGCCTCAAGCACCTCCACGCACGCACAGTCGCCTTCCAAACGACAACGACAGCAATAATCACCAACTGTTAAACGAGCGTGTCGACACACCGCCCTCCACTCCCGCGCGCCCCATACAAACGAAACAGCTGATCCGGCCGCCTATGGGCACGCCTTGCCTCGGCAACTCCAACGCCGCCGCAAACACACAGCCAAAACCACGCAAATATTCACCGCCTCTCGCACAACAACAACAACAACAACAACAACAACACACAGCCCGGCGTCTCCATCGATCGATAAACAAAACAAACACACAACGCCCTCTCTCGCGCGCGCGCGCACGCACACACACACACACACACACACACACACACACACACACACACAGCCACAAGACCCGCTTCCTTTCCTTTCTCCCAGTCACGTCACGTCAGTCAAACGCAAACGAAATGAAGAATGAAAGAAACAAGGCAGGCAGGCAACACACGCAGCAACAACACAGACTCTTTCGCACTTTTCAATTTCCGAACAGTGTGGTGGCCCTGAAAAGGGCCGTTTTCGTCTCTCCCACGGCCGCGGGAAGGCCAACGCGGCACAGCACACCGGCTGCGACGCGCCTAACCGCCGAAACCGTACAGGGTGCGCCCCTGCCTCTTCAGGGCGTACACCACGTCCATGGCCGTCACAGTCTTGCGCTTGGCGTGCTCAGTGTACGTCACCGCGTCGCGGATCACGTTCTCCAGGAACACCTTCAGCACTCCGCGGGTCTCCTCGTAGATCAGACCAGAGATGCGCTTCACGCCGCCCCTGCGAGCCAGGCGGCGGATCGCGGGCTTCGTGATGCCCTGGATGTTGTCGCGCAACACCTTGCGGTGCCGCTTGGCGCCACCCTTGCCGAGCCCCTTTCCTCCCTTGCCGCGGCCAGTCATCTCTTCTAAATCCTCAAAAAGCTCAAGGCAAGCAAAGCGTCTGCTGCAGCGGCTGGCTCCTCACCCGGCGCTAGCGAGTCGGCTACGGTCTGCGCCCGGCGCACGCGCCAGCCCCCCTATATAGACTCTGGCCCGCCCTCCCCCCACCACGCGCAACCGAGGGCATATAAGCGCACCACGGTGGCTGGCGCGCGCCCGTGTCGTCAAGGCAGCACCCGACGCAGCACCTCGCTCGCCTCCACGCCGCTCCGCTAACCGCTACCGCTATGGCCCGCACAAAGCAAACGGCCCGCAAGTCCACCGGCGGAAAGGCGCCGCGCAAACAGCTCGCCACCAAGGCGGCGAGGAAGAGCGCGCCCGCCACCGGCGGCGTCAAGAAGCCCCACCGCTACAGGCCGGGCACCGTCGCCCTGCGAGAAATCAGGCGCTACCAGAAGAGCACAGAGCTGCTCATCCGCAAGCTGCCATTCCAGCGCCTAGTGCGCGAGATCGCCCAGGACTTCAAGACCGACCTGCGCTTCCAGAGCTCCGCGGTCATGGCCCTGCAGGAGGCCAGCGAGGCCTACCTCGTCGGCCTCTTCGAAGACACCAACCTGTGCGCAATCCACGCCAAGCGCGTCACCATCATGCCCAAGGACATCCAGCTCGCGCGCCGCATCCGCGGCGAGCGCGCCTAAACACCGCGCCAGCCGCTGGGCACCGCCCACGCACGCAACAAACAAAACGGCCCTTTTAAGGGCCACTAACATCACTCCGTCGCGAGCAAACTTTGTCGGTCGCCTCTCGCCCCACAACCACAGAACCAAAGACAAAACACCACTTCCACTTCCCGTCCGTCCGCCACAGCCGCTCTCCCCTGCCAGCTTGCTGGCGCGCGCAACAATCAACATCATGCCTCCCCGGCGCGGCGCTCAAAGCGCACAATACCCATCGGCCGACGCCGTCAACCACACGGCCGGCCGCCGCTTCGTTTCGAAAAGAAAACGAAACAAAAAGCCAGGCACGTCCAACGCCACCGACCCTTTCCACATCTCAACGTCCCCCGCCCCCGTTGCAAGAACACACACACAAGACAAGACACATCCGAGAAGACGGCAGGCAGGCCAACCAAAGTATTCAAACAACATGACACAAAACCAACCGTCGGCCGGCCGCGACCAAAAAAAAAAAACGGCGACAATCAACCGCAACGACAAAACCGCTACCGCCGCCCGCACCCGCCACCGACCCCCCCCCCGCAATCCAACCACCACGGCACGCAAACAGTATCCACACACGGGCATACAGAAACGCCAGACGACACAACCACACCGCAACACAAACACGACAATCAAAACCTTCCCGACGTGCTTTGATGGCCCTGAGAAGGGCCGTTTTGGGCCGCGCGTCTGTTGCGCGCCACTAGACGACGGGGACGGGGGGTGCGGACGACGGAGTCAACCGCCAACCCTTCCTTTCCCATTCCTCTCTACTTCTTCTTCTTGGGCGAAGCCTTCGCCTTAGACGGCGTCGTCGCCTTCTTCGGGCGCGGCGCCTTCGGCTTCTTCGTCGGAACCTTGGCGGCCTTCTTCGCCTTCGACGGCGACTTGGCCTTGGCCGGCTTGGCAGCAGCCGCCTTCTTCGCACCGGCGGGAGCGGCCGACGCCGCAGACGCCTTCTTGGCGGCGCCCGCCTTCCGACCAGTCGCCGCCTTCACGCCACCAGCCTTCTTTGCGCCGGCCGCACGGGCGCCCTTCTTCTCCTTGCTGGCCGGAGCGGCGCGCTTCTTCTTGGCACCGCCAGCACGAGCCTTGCCGCCCTCAGCCGCCCCGCCGCCGGCGCCGGCAAGCTTGAAAGAGCCGGACGCGCCCTTCCCCTTCGTCTGCACCAGCTCGCCCGCCACCACGGCCGACTTGAGGTACTTCTTGATAAACGGCGCCAGCTTCTCCGCGTCCAGCTTGTAGTGCGCGGCAATGTACTTCTTGATCGCCTGCAGCGACGATCCGCCGCGCTCCTTCAGACTCTTGATGGCGGCCGTCACCATCTCAGAGGTGCGCGGGTGCGCAGGCTTGGCGCGCGGCTTCTTCGCAGACGACGCAGACTTTGCCTTCTTCGTAGTGCCGGTGGCGGCGGGTGCCGCAGCAGTCTCGTTCGTAGCCGCCTGATCTGCCATTTCGACGACGCGCGTTAACACACAGCGAGCAGCGAGAGCGAGAGGAGACACGCAGCGAGCGGAGCGCACAGCAGAGGAATAGCCGCCTCGACGCACAGGCCCAGCCAGTGTCGCGGGCGGGCGCGGACGGCCGAGAGAGCGGCCGCCACTCTGCGCGCCGCCGCGCCGCGCCTCCCGCGCTTGCTACCGCCCAACGTCCGACAGCCTGTGCGGAGCAGCCCCACACCTGCGCCACAACCACCCGCGCCTTTCAAACCACCGAGGATGGGGCTACACACAGCCACACCACAGTCGCCAACCAGTCGCCACGGCAGCGCCGCAAACCACGGCCAAACTGCAGCCACCGCGCGCTACAGCCTGGGTCGGCCCGCCGAGAATCGCCGCCCACGCCCAAATGCCGCCCCCACAGCCCCAGCCGGCGACCGGCCACAATGGCCAAACCTTCGGCAAAAGCCCCGCACCGTCGCCGCGGCAGCCCGGCCAGCGCGGCCGGCGCCACAGCCACACAAGCGGAGGCGTGCGGCGATGACGGCCGTGCAAACGCACCTCCGCCGCCCCATCGCCCTCCCACCGTTTCCCGATCGGCCCGCAGCCGTCGGGCCACGTCCTCCTCCTCTCGCCCGCCAACATTCACAGCCCTTTCGTTCGTTTCCCAACAATTTCAATTGTGCCCGCCGCAAAAACGGGCGCCGCCTGCAAAGCAACATGCTCCGCCGGAGCGCCCCTCGCCGCTTACGAGCCAACCCCTCGCCCGAGGCAAACCCGAAATCCGCAACTACAGACCAACCCAATCTGCCGTCAGCACACACGACAGCCAACATCACGCGTTACGAGTTAGACATTAGGTTCACACGTCTCGGTTAGGTTCGGTGGACGTGGGTTAGGTTAAGGGCACTTGGGTTAGGTTAAGCATTCAAAACACACGTCAGGCGTCAGAGGTTAGGTTAGGTTACGTTACATTAAGGTTAGGTTAGGGGCACCTCGGTTAGGTTAAGGGTCGGTGTTAGGTTAAGCGTCAAACTTAGGTTAAGCATTCAAACACACGTCGGGCGTCAGAGGTTAGGTTAGGTTAGGTTAGGTTAAGGCCACTTGGGTTAGGTTAAGCCTCAAACTTAGGTTAAGCATTCAAACACACGTCGGGCGTCAGGTGGCCGCAGCAGCCGCACCTACCTACCCACCCACCTCACGGCCGGACAGCTTGGCTTACTTGGCGCTGAGGCTGACCTCACCGCACCTCACGCTACGCAACGCTACAGGTTCGGTTCGCTCAGCTTAGGCTTAGAGCTTAAGCGCCCAGGTCGGATTACGACGTTGGTTCACCTTCGGGCGCCACACTTTGGGTGTAAAGGTCGCGTCGGGTCGTCGGCACGCCGCAAAAACAAAAGCGAAGCCACAGGACAACGCCGACAAACGGGCAGCACGACCACGACCAGATACCGAGACACACGGACCACCCACCGGCCAAAGGGCACCAAACAACAAACCAGAGCACCACGTGTCGACCAGAGCAACCCGCCGCTCACGCGACGTGGCTGGCACCGAAGGGCCGCCGCAACTGCGCTTTCCGCGCCGGGCCGGATGCACGTGCGGCAACACCACCACCGCACACAGCCGCTGTTCAACATCAACCAACAACACGCCGCGGTCGCAGCCTCAACGCCAGCACACGTTTGCACCACCATTCACACGCACCGCACAAACAGCTGTCGCCGACAACACAAACACACCGCAACGACGCCGCCGCCCCTACTTGTGCCGGCCACCCACCCCACCGACGGCGCACCTGTCGCCGGCCGGCAGTCGACACGGGAAACGCACACCGCCACTTCGCTCGCGCGCACGCCACCAACCAGTCGTCGTCTCCAAAACAACAAACAAACAAACATAGGGCAGGCAACAAATCGCCTCGCACGAACCGTCCACAAAACTATCAAAGCACAGCCTCTGGCTAACGGCCACGACGCAGCGGCACGCTGCTCCTTTCCCCGCCCCCACTCGATTCACGAAGGCACGCGACACCGCCAACGACGGCCTCGCTTCCCGCAACCGACACCTTTCCGCCACTACGCACAGCCGCACCCGACGCCCGTGCCAACGACACAACTACTGCACTATCCACCGCCGCCTCCCCCTTCCCGTCGTACACACACACAGCCAGCCAGCCAGCCAGCCAGCCAAAACCACACCAACGACCCAAACATGCACGTGCAACGGCACACCCCAACCAGTCAACGTCGACAACCACACGCACGGCTCGAAACCGGCGCCCTTCCACGTTGCCATCAAGCTACACACAAGACACAAGGAACCAACAACAGCAAGCCTGCCCGCCCGCCCCACTCTCACGCCGCAAAAAGCACACCGAAACCGCCAAACGCACATTCCCATCGCACCGACACCGACCGGCTCGCTACCACCACACCTCTCGGCAGCCGTTTCGCAAACATGACACGGCGCGACATGACATCACGACCAACTCTCCTCTCCAGACGCCTTCGGCCGGAGCACAACGCCGCCAATTCGCCACACACACACACACACACACACACACACAGTCGACAGGCGCCCGCCCGCCCGCCCTGCACGACGCCGCGCAGCAAAGGCGCCCGCAAACACATACCTCTCCTCTCTCTCGGCCGCCCGACGCGCCAACCGCCACACCGCCAGCCACTCGCAATTGTGCACTGCCGCCAGCCACACGTCCAACACGCCGCGCCGCCTCCGGCCACCCGCCAGGGGGCGCTCACGTCCGCGACAACAGCGCGGCCCGCCGGGCCAAACCGAACCGAGCCGAGCCGCCCGCCGCTGCTCTGCACATCTTCCTGCGCGCATCAACAAAACGAGGCAAGCGAGCACACCCCGTCACAACGCCACATCACGCAAATGCCGTGCCGACCTCTTGTGTCTACCGCCTAAATTGCACTCACTCACCAGCCGCCCCTTCTTCTTCTTCCTACCTATCTATCTGTGCGTCTGTGTCGGTCCGCGCGTGACGCCTCTCAACATCCGCCGTCGCCGTCCCCGTCCCCGTTTCCGCCCCAATGCCATCGTCGCGCCGCCTCCTCCTCCTCCTCCGCCCCTGTCCGGCCCGCACCACACCATACACCGCTGCTTGTCCCGGCCGTTGCCACCAAAGGCGCCTACCGCAAACGCGCCACGCCGCAGCCCCCGTGCGTGCATCTCCGTGCCGACGCTGCCTCTCTGCCCTCCCGCACGCACTCGACCGACCGACATGCACTGCGTCGACGGCCTCGACAACACAGTCTCTGGCTCCGCACTGCGTCTTCCGGTACGCGCGCTGAAACACGTATGTACTCATTACCAGCGATGGCGAGGCACGACACAATCTCTGACCAGAGCGTTTCTTATCGTCGCTAGTCTGCGCCACACGACACTAGTAGCACGTAGCGGGTCGGCAGGAACAGTTGTCATCTATATGTGGCGGGTCGGGAGAGGTAGTAGTCAGTCGACAGTATTAGCGAGTGGACGGTTGTACTGAGCGGGCGGCGGCGTGCTCTTCTCGCGACTCTGGTCTCCGTTCGGGACGATGCATACTGTTATTACAGGTAAGGTAATGAAGCTGCATTGCGCAAATCTAATACTGTATGTCAATTGTAACTATTTTCTTCACAACAAAATGCCCCAATAATACTTTGTTTCCAAACAAACTTTTTTAAAGTACAACCATTCATTTCCATTTAAATAATATTTCCTACGCATTTCCTCCAACAATCAAAATTAAATGTGAGCCGGCATTCATTGCACGACGCTGTGTACAGGTATCTACAGTTAAGAGCACATATAGATGCAGTTTGTTTTTTCTCTTTTGTCTTTTTTGTTTTTTTTTTTTTTTTTTTTGACGTAACGATCTTTTGCTCTTTTTATTCTAATTTGTACGTACGCTGTTTGTTTAGATTTTTATATTGGTAATGCCACGTAGCGCTCCGCGTGAAAATCACTGCCTGTGCTGTGTGCAGTCTGTGGCTAGTTTGCATTGTTGTTGTCATGAACTGCTATAGCTGGATGTGAACAGCGCGTAGCGTTGCGCAGTTAGGGGTGAGCCGCCAGCACTGGTGCATGTGAGGACAGAGATGGCGGACGTTTCAAATTACATATATTATGACTGGTGATGATATTAAGGGTAAATACATTGTTTGTTGTTCTCTATTAAACATCTTTACTTTGCTAACTATCCCTATCGGTAGTTAGTGCCCTCCGTAGTTTGGAATCTCTTATTTAGCTGGCAGCAGTGGTGCTCGCTGTATTGCAGTAGTTCGAGTAATGAAGATTTTTGTGAGGTAAGTGATTTCCGACAGGTGTACTTTAATGTTACTCAGGGCCATTCTTTTGCAGGGATCTTTGATAGTCAGATTGCGTTGCGCTCAAAATATTGTGTGTCAGTTTAAGCACAGTTTTGTATACATTGTTGTTCAAAGGGGGGCGTTTCAGAATACACAGGGCCGAAGGTCAGCCAGCGCTGCCCTTACAACGTTTATCGGGTTTTCAATTATGTCTGTTGAGATGTTCATGGTTCATTATTTCCATTCATCATATTATCGCGCGTTTCTCATCAATCTTCGTTCGTTCATTTTCTAGGGACGTTAACAACATTCTGGCACATTTTTATCATCATTCACTCACTCACTCACTCACTCACTCACTCACTCACTTACTTACGACTATTTGTGCGGGGAGGTTACACTTGGGTCCATTTCCATTTACATTCAATGTTGATAGACGCCTTTTTTTTTTTTTGTTGTTGTTTTGTTGCTGGCAGGTTACAAAGGGCCTCATTTTATGTTGGTTGCAGCAGCGTTTTTCTCCTTCTTCTAGCGTCTTCCCCGCCCCCGCCCCTCCCGCATCCCTCGGTCTCACCACGTTCACTGACAGCCGCGTCTGCGGCTACACCACAACGGCCCCCTCCCGGCAACCCATTCGTTTTCTCTTCTTTTGCACAAAAACAACGCCGCACGCGCCAGCCGAGCGCAGCGCAAGCCACCCACACCGCGCCCCTCCCCGTCTTTATAGCCTCCGCGTCTTGTTTTCTTCGTTTGCCCCCTCCCATCTCCCGAATGCCATGCCATGCCATGCCAGCAGCGTTACGCGTGCCCCTCCCCTGTCCACACACTACCGCGAAACGAACAGCCTTCCGGGCCACATGCAGGGCACGCCCACCGCCATTCCCGGACGCAATTCTCAAAACAACACACACACACACACACACACACACAATGGCTTTGCACACGAACATAGACGGCACGGGCACTGTCGTACATTCTTCCTCAGAACCATCTCAACGAACGTTACGTTACATACACATCCGGGAAAGCAAAGCAACGCAACGCACAATTCAGCCGTCAAAGGTAACGTTCACCACGGCAGACACTTGCCGCCGCGCCGTTACGCGCATTTCAGTGCGGCTACAATACACCTCCGACACGGGAACGTTCCGTTGCTCTACACTGCGTTTCTCCGTTTTGTTTGGTTTTTTTTCCGTTTTCTCTCTCTCTCTCTCTCTCTCTCTCTCTCTATATATATATTTGTTTTTTCCCCTCTGTCCTTTCCTCCACCATTCTCTCCTCACGTTCTGCCCAGACATTCGACCGATCAGAGGTTCGTTCACCTTTCGGTAACCGTTCTCAGCGCGACGGTGTACCAACGGTATGACGGTATGACGGTATGACGGGTGTTCAAGACGTCCGGTGTACCGCGCCGATCGACAGTTTCCCAGAGGCGACGGATCGGACCACATCACCGACATACACACAAACACGTGTACGCACATTCGCCAAAGCGACCGTCGTCTTCTAGCGTCGCGCTTACTCTACTGTACTGCACTGGACACGCGAGCATGCATCTTCAATGACGACGTCGGTGTGCGTGCGTCGTACGCACACAAGCAGACACAGTCGGTCAGACACGACTATCGAAATCAGAGTCGGGGGAAAGGTACATATCATCGTGCGTGTCGCCCGTACAATGCAATACACAGTGGTGTGTCTCAATGCGCGTTCACATTTAAACGTCACTCACACGCCTCCACGCTGCATTTACAGACACATTTCACCCTCGCCATATATGGCGTGCAAACCGACCCGCAAACGGCCGTCGTTACACACTGACATTCCCAACAATCGCGTGTCGTTTCCACCCGTCACGTAACTAACCGGCACCTCCATCCAAAGGGCACATCACCGATCGCACTTCCCCCCCCCCCCTCGCAGACAACGACTTGTGCGCACGTGCCTCCATTCCACGTCACACCGTGGCCGCACCCCGCAACACGCGACACGCGACGCGCCCCATAAACAATCAAATTATTCATCGCATCGGCCACCCCACCCCGTCGCGTCGCAACCAAAGCGGTAGCTATTGCCACCGTCCACCCACTCACACACAAAACAAAACAAAAACAACAACAACAACAATTCCGCCCTTCCCGCAAAGGCCATTTGGTGGCCCTGAAAAGGGCCGTTTTGCCGCTCTCGCAACGGAGGATCTCCTTCCATTCCAGAGCCACCTCCTTACTTGGAGCTCGTGTACTTGGTCACCGCCTTCGTGCCCTCGCTCACGGCGTGCTTGGCCAGCTCGCCAGGCAGCAACAGCCGCACAGCGGTCTGGATCTCGCGGGACGTGATGGTCGAGCGCTTGTTGTAGTGCGCCAGGCGAGACGCCTCGGCCGCGATGCGCTCGAAAATGTCGTTCACGAAGCTGTTCATGATGCTCATCGCCTTCGACGAGATGCCCGTGTCAGGGTGCACCTGCTTCAGCACCTTGTAGATGTAGATGGCATAGCTCTCCTTCCTCTTGCGCTTCTTCTTCTTGTCGCCCTTCGAAATGTTCTTCTGCGCCTTGCCAGCCTTCTTGGCGGCCTTCCCGCTAGTCTTGGGCGGCATCGCAAACAAACAAGAACGTACGGCAGCAACACCAGCAGCAAGCGCTCCGCTCTAGTCAGCGTCTCCCCACACAGTGGCACCCAGCGCGCCCCGCCGCCGCACCTTTACCAGCTCGCCCCGTTGCGGCCGCCGACCAATGGGCCGCGAGCGCAACCGGCCGCCGCACCCGAGAGCATAAAGGACCCCCACCCCTGGCGGCGCCGCCACTCCGCTGCTCGACTCGCTGCGGCTCGCACCGTCCTTCGTCTCGTCTCGTTTTTTTACACCACAGCGCATCGCCATGTCCGGACGCGGAAAGGGAGGCAAAGTCAAGGGCAAGTCAAAGTCCCGCTCAAGCAGGGCCGGGCTCCAGTTCCCGGTCGGCAGAATCCACCGCCTCCTGCGCAAGGGAAACTACGCCGAGCGCGTCGGCGCCGGGGCGCCCGTCTACCTCGCCGCCGTCATGGAGTACCTCGCGGCTGAGGTGCTCGAGCTGGCCGGAAACGCGGCCCGCGACAACAAGAAGACGCGCATCATCCCGCGCCACCTGCAGCTTGCCATCCGCAACGACGAGGAGCTCAACAAGCTCCTGTCGGGCGTCACCATCGCACAGGGTGGTGTCCTGCCCAACATCCAGGCCGTCCTGCTGCCAAAGAAGACCGAGAAGAAGGCCTAAACAGAGAGGCCAGGCAATCGGCACGCGGACCCGCCGCCCAGCAGCGCTGCGTGCTCCCCTGCACGCAACGCGCTTTGCCGGCCCGGCTCGGCTCACAACAATCGGCCCTTTTCAGGGCCACCACACAAACCTACGTCCAAAGCAAAATTTCAGTCGTCCTCGCCGCGCTTTGCTTTACTTTACTTTACTTTAACTTAACTTCACTTCCACAGCCGCCGCCGGCAAGAAGACCATACCAACTGCTACGATTGCAGGGGCAGATATTCTGCGAGGTACCTCGGTGTCACGCCTGACATCGAAGTGTCACATAGGGCAACTTGGCACAAACGCTCACGCCAGGATGCAGATCCTGTACCCCTGTTCCCTCGACCCCGCAACAGGGGTAGCGATACTGGAAATATGCGCGCCCTCTATAGGGGCTATGCAGCCAGGTCGACGATGCATCGCCTACAGAAGGGTCCAAAGCAGAGCGCTCTACGACGGGCCTTACACGTCCCCGCGGCAGACCTGCCTACAACCACCCACAACACGATTCCGCGCCCTGGCACAAGCGTTCTACGCCACCGCGCGGAATTCAGAAAATGACTATTACGTCTTGACCCTTGGGCAATATGAACACCACAGGGACAGATGTGCAAGACCCGAGTCGCTACTCCAGCAGTAGCACAAACAGAACACATAATCACTCTCAACAAACAGCAACGTCCGAAAAAGCACACTACCAAAGATAAGAACAACACACAGAAAAGAGGAGCAAATGTCCACAGGCGACAATAACCTCCACCAACTCCCCCTCTAACGGTAGAGGACTAAAGGAAAGAGAGAAGAACAACAAGAAGAGCCGCCGCCATCTTGTCGTCCACAGCCCGTGTGGCCACACACACGTTTCTCTTTTGTTTTTCGTTTGCCTCAAGCACCTCCACGCACGCACAGTCGCCTTCCAAACGACAACGACAGCAATAATCACCAACTGTTAAACGAGCGTGTCGACACACCGCCCTCCACTCCCGCGCGCCCCATACAAACGAAACAGCTGATCCGGCCGCCTATGGGCACGCCTTGCCTCGGCAACTCCAACGCCGCCGCAAACACACAGCCAAAACCACGCAAATATTCACCGCCTCTCGCACAACAACAACAACAACAACAACAACAACACACAGCCCGGCGTCTCCATCGATCGATAAACAAAACAAACACACAACGCCCTCTCTCGCGCGCGCGCGCACGCACACACACACACACACACACACACACACACACACACACACACAGCCACAAGACCCGCTTCCTTTCCTTTCTCCCAGTCACGTCACGTCAGTCAAACGCAAACGA
>NW_026046155.1:0-29009 GCF_023864275.1 Schistocerca cancellata
CTACCTGAGGATGGTCATAGCAATTCCTGCAAGTTACTTACTCCATTTCACATCATTTTGTTACTGCGGCCAGCCTGTCAGAAGTGTTATGTCACTAGTTGTGTATCTAAAGAGCTTAATCGTTACTCCTGCCAGGTTTCACTCGAGATTACTCATACAATAACCGTGGTGACGAGGCATTGGCTACCTTAAGAGAGTCATAGTTACTGGTCAGGGTTGCTCACCCAGTTTCACATTATTTGTTATTGTGGCCAGTCTGCAAGAAGCGATACGTCACCAGTTTTGTATTATGATGAGAGTTATCGTTACTCCTGCCAGTGACCACTCAAATTTGGTATTGTAATACTCTTGGTGACGTGGCATTGGCTACCCCAGGAAAGTCATAGTTATTCCTGCCAGTTTCTTACCATATTTTATTTATTTTTTTACGGTGGCCAGTCTGCAAGGAGCGATACGTCACTAATTGTGTATCGTAAGAGAGTTATCGTTACTCCTGCCAGTGACTACTCGAATTTACTGGTGTAATACTCTTGGTGACGCTGCATTCGCTAACTAAGGAGGGTCATCGTTATTCCTGCCAGTTTCTAACCACATTTTACAATATTCTGTTACTGTGGCCAGTCTGCCACAAGCCATACGTCACTAGCTGTGTATCGTAAGAGAGTTATCGTTACTCCTGGCAGTGAGTACTCAAATTTACTGATACCATACTTTACGTGATGATGCATTCGCTACCTCAGGAGTGTCATAGTTATTCCTGCCAGTTTCTTACACCGTTTTACTTTATTTTGTTGCTGTGACAGTCTGCCAGATGCGATACGTCACTAGTTGTGTATCATAAGAGAGTTATCGTTACTCCTGCCAGTGAGTACTCGAATTTACTGATGCAATACTTTTGGTATCGAGGCATTGGCTACCTGAGGATGGTCATAGCAATTCCTGCAAGTTACTTACTCCATTTGACATCATTTTGTTACTGTGGCCAGCCTGTCAGAAGTGTTATGTCACTAGTTGTGTATCTTAAGAGCTTAATCGTTACTCCTGCCAGGTTTTACTCGAGATTACTCACACAATAACCGTGGTGACGAGGCATTGGCTACTTTAAGAGAGTCATAGTTACTGGTCAGGGTTGCTCACCCAGTTTCACATTATTTGTTATTGTGGCCAGTCTGCAAGAAGCGATACGTCACCAGTTTTGTATTATGATGAGAGTTATCGTTACTCCTGCCAGTGACCACTCAAATTTGGTATTGTAATACTCTTGGTGACGTGGCATTGGCTACCTCAGGAAAGTCATAGTTATTCCTGCCAGTTTCTTACCATATTTTATTTATTTTTTTACGGTGGCCAGTCTGCAAGGAGCGATACGTCACTAATTGTGTATCGTAAGAGAGTTATCGTTACTCCTGCCAGTTACTACTCGAATTTACTGGTGTAATACTCTTGGTGACGCTGTATTCGCTAACTAAGGAGGGTCATCGTTATTCCTGCCAGTTTCTAACCACATTTTACAATATTCTGTTACTGTGGCCAGTCTGCCACAACCCATACGTCACTAGCTGTGTATCGTAAGAGAGTTATCGTTACTCCTGGCAGTGAGTACTCAAATTTACTGATACCATACTTTACGTGATGATGCATTCGCTAGCTCAGGAGTGTCATAGTTATTCCTGCCAGTTTCTTACACCGTTTTACATTATTTTGTTGCTGTGACAGTCTGCCAGATGCGATACGTCACTAGTTGTGCATCATAAGAGAGTTATCGTTACTCCTGCCAGTGAGTACTCGAATTTACTGATGCAATACTTTTGGTATCGAGGCATTGGCTACCTGAGGATGGTCATAGCAATTCCTGCAAGTTACTTACTCCATTTCACATCATTTTGTTACTGCGGCCAGCCTGTCAGAAGTGTTATGTCACTAGTTGTGTATCTTAAGAGCTTAATCGTTACTCCTGCCAGGTTTCACTCGAGATTACTCATACAATAACCGTGGTGACGAGGCATTGGCTACCTTAAGAGAGTCATAGTTACTGGTCAGGGTTGCTCACCCAGTTTCACATTATTTGTTATTGTGGCCAGTCTGCAAGAAGCGATACGTCACCAGTTTTGTATTATGATGAGAGTTATCGTTACTCCTGCCAGTGACCACTCAAATTTGGTATTGTAATACTCTTGGTGACGTGGCATTGGCTACCTCAGGAAAGTCATAGTTATTCCTGCCAGTTTCTTACCATATTTTATTTATTTTTTTACGGTGGCCAGTCTGCAAGGAGCGATACGTCACTAATTGTGTATCGTAAGAGAGTTATCGTTACTCCTGCCAGTGACTACTCGAATTTACTGGTGTAATACTCTTGGTGACGCTGCATTCGCTAACTAAGGAGGGTCATCGTTATTCCTGCCAGTTTCTAACCACATTTTACATTATTCTGTTACTGTGGCCAGTCTGCCACAAGCCATACGTCACTAGCTGTGTATCGTAAGAGAGTTATCGTTACTCTTGGCAGTGAGTACTCAAATTTACTGATACCATACTTTACGTGTTGATGCATTCGCTACCTCAGGAGTGTCATAGTTATTCCTGCCAGTTTCTTACACCGTTTTACATTATTTTGTTGCTGTGACAGTCTGCCAGATGCGATACGTCATTAGTTGTGCATCATAAGAGAGTTATCGTTACTCCTGCCAGTGAGTACTCGAATTTACTGATGCAATACTTTTGGTATCGAGGCATTGGCTACCTGAGGATGGTCATAGCAATTCCTGCAAGTTACTTACTCCATTTCACATCATTTTGTTACTGCGGCCAGCCTGTCAGAAGTGTTATGTCACTAGTTGTGTATCTAAAGAGCTTAATCGTTACTCCTGCCAGGTTTCACTCGAGATTACTCATACAATAACCGTGGTGACGAGGCATTGGCTACCTTAAGAGAGTCATAGTTACTGGTCAGGGTTGCTCACCCAGTTTCACATTATTTGTTATTGTGGCCAGTCTGCAAGAAGCGATACGTCACCAGTTTTGTATTATGATGAGAGTTATCGTTACTCCTGCCAGTGACCACTCAAATTTGGTATTGTAATACTCTTGGTGACGTGGCATTGGCTACCCCAGGAAAGTCATAGTTATTCCTGCCAGTTTCTTACCATATTTTATTTATTTTTTTACGGTGGCCAGTCTGCAAGGAGCGATACGTCACTAATTGTGTATCGTAAGAGAGTTATCGTTACTCCTGCCAGTGACTACTCGAATTTACTGGTGTAATACTCTTGGTGACGCTGCATTCGCTAACTAAGGAGGGTCATCGTTATTCCTGCCAGTTTCTAACCACATTTTACAATATTCTGTTACTGTGGCCAGTCTGCCACAAGCCATACGTCACTAGCTGTGTATCGTAAGAGAGTTATCGTTACTCCTGGCAGTGAGTACTCAAATTTACTGATACCATACTTTACGTGATGATGCATTCGCTACCTCAGGAGTGTCATAGTTATTCCTGCCAGTTTCTTACACCGTTTTACTTTATTTTGTTGCTGTGACAGTCTGCCAGATGCGATACGTCACTAGTTGTGTATCATAAGAGAGTTATCGTTACTCCTGCCAGTGAGTACTCGAATTTACTGATGCAATACTTTTGGTATCGAGGCATTGGCTACCTGAGGATGGTCATAGCAATTCCTGCAAGTTACTTACTCCATTTGACATCATTTTGTTACTGTGGCCAGCCTGTCAGAAGTGTTATGTCACTAGTTGTGTATCTTAAGAGCTTAATCGTTACTCCTGCCAGGTTTTACTCGAGATTACTCACACAATAACCGTGGTGACGAGGCATTGGCTACTTTAAGAGAGTCATAGTTACTGGTCAGGGTTGCTCACCCAGTTTCACATTATTTGTTATTGTGGCCAGTCTGCAAGAAGCGATACGTCACCAGTTTTGTATTATGATGAGAGTTATCGTTACTCCTGCCAGTGACCACTCAAATTTGGTATTGTAATACTCTTGGTGACGTGGCATTGGCTACCTCAGGAAAGTCATAGTTATTCCTGCCAGTTTCTTACCATATTTTATTTATTTTTTTACGGTGGCCAGTCTGCAAGGAGCGATACGTCACTAATTGTGTATCGTAAGAGAGTTATCGTTACTCCTGCCAGTTACTACTCGAATTTACTGGTGTAATACTCTTGGTGACGCTGTATTCGCTAACTAAGGAGGGTCATCGTTATTCCTGCCAGTTTCTAACCACATTTTACAATATTCTGTTACTGTGGCCAGTCTGCCACAACCCATACGTCACTAGCTGTGTATCGTAAGAGAGTTATCGTTACTCCTGGCAGTGAGTACTCAAATTTACTGATACCATACTTTACGTGATGATGCATTCGCTAGCTCAGGAGTGTCATAGTTATTCCTGCCAGTTTCTTACACCGTTTTACATTATTTTGTTGCTGTGACAGTCTGCCAGATGCGATACGTCACTAGTTGTGCATCATAAGAGAGTTATCGTTACTCCTGCCAGTGAGTACTCGAATTTACTGATGCAATACTTTTGGTATCGAGGCATTGGCTACCTGAGGATGGTCATAGCAATTCCTGCAAGTTACTTACTCCATTTCACATCATTTTGTTACTGCGGCCAGCCTGTCAGAAGTGTTATGTCACTAGTTGTGTATCTTAAGAGCTTAATCGTTACTCCTGCCAGGTTTCACTCGAGATTACTCATACAATAACCGTGGTGACGAGGCATTGGCTACCTTAAGAGAGTCATAGTTACTGGTCAGGGTTGCTCACCCAGTTTCACATTATTTGTTATTGTGGCCAGTCTGCAAGAAGCGATACGTCACCAGTTTTGTATTATGATGAGAGTTATCGTTACTCCTGCCAGTGACCACTCAAATTTGGTATTGTAATACTCTTGGTGACGTGGCATTGGCTACCTCAGGAAAGTCATAGTTATTCCTGCCAGTTTCTTACCATATTTTATTTATTTTTTTACGGTGGCCAGTCTGCAAGGAGCGATACGTCACTAATTGTGTATCGTAAGAGAGTTATCGTTACTCCTGCCAGTGACTACTCGAATTTACTGGTGTAATACTCTTGGTGACGCTGCATTCGCTAACTAAGGAGGGTCATCGTTATTCCTGCCAGTTTCTAACCACATTTTACATTATTCTGTTACTGTGGCCAGTCTGCCACAAGCCATACGTCACTAGCTGTGTATCGTAAGAGAGTTATCGTTACTCTTGGCAGTGAGTACTCAAATTTACTGATACCATAATTTACGTGATGATGCATTCGCTACCTCAGGAGTGTCATAGTTATTCCTGCCAGTTTCTTACACCGTTTTACATTATTTTGTTGCTGTGACAGTCTGCCAGATGCGATACGTCACTAGTTGTGTATCATAAGAGAGTTATCGTTACTCCTGCCAGTGAGTACTCGAATTTACTGATGCAATACTTTTGGTATCGAGGCATTGGCTGCCTGAGGATGGTCATAGCAATTCCTGCAAGTTACTTACTCCATTTGACATCATTTTGTTACTGTGGCCAGCCTGTCAGAAGTGTTATGTCACTAGTTGTGTATCTTAAGAGCCTAATCGTTACTCCTGCCAGGTTTTACTCGAGATTACTCATACAATAACCGTGGTGACGAGGCATTGGCTACCTTAAGAGAGTCATAGTTACTGGTCAGGGTTGCTCACCCAGTTTCACATTATTTGTTATTGTGGCCAGTCTGCAAGAAGCGATACGTCACCAGTTTTGTATTATGATGAGAGTTATCGTTACTCCTGCCAGTGACCACTCAAATTTGGTATTGTAATACTCTTGGTGACGTGGCATTGGCTACCTCAGGAAAGTCATAGTTATTCCTGCCAGTTTCTTACCATATTTTATTTATTTTTTTACGGTGGCCAGTCTGCAAGGAGCGATACGTCACTAATTGTGTATCGTAAGAGAGTTATCGTTACTCCTGCCAGTGACTACTCGAATTTACTGGTGTAATACTCTTGGTGACGCTGCATTCGCTAACTAAGGAGGGTCATCGTTATTCCTGCCAGTTTCTAACCACATTTTACATTATTCTGTTACTGTGGCCAGTCTGCCACAAGCCATACGTCACTAGCTGTGTATCGTAAGAGAGTTATCGTTACTCTTGGCAGTGAGTACTCAAATTTACTGATACCATAATTTACGTGATGATGCATTCGCTACCTCAGGAGTGTCATAGTTATTCCTGCCAGTTTCTTACACCGTTTTACATTATTTTGTTGCTGTGACAGTCTGCCAGATGCGATACGTCACTAGTTGTGTATCATAAGAGAGTTATCGTTACTCCTGCCAGTGAGTACTCGAATTTACTGATGCAATACTTTTGGTATCGAGGCATTGGCTGCCTGAGGATGGTCATAGCAATTCCTGCAAGTTACTTACTCCATTTGACATCATTTTGTTACTGTGGCCAGCCTGTCAGAAGTGTTATGTCACTAGTTGTGTATCTTAAGAGCTTAATCGTTACTCCTGCCAGGTTTTACTCGAGATTACTCATACAATAACCGTGGTGACGAGGCATTGGCTACCTTAAGAGAGTCATAGTTACTGGTCAGGGTTGCTCACCCAGTTTCACATTATTTGTTATTGTGGCCAGTCTGCAAGAAGCGATACGTCACCAGTTTTGTATTATGATGAGAGTTATCGTTACTCCTGCCAGTGACCACTCAAATTTGGTATTGTAATACTCTTGGTGACGTGGCATTGGCTACCTCAGGAAAGTCATAGTTATTCCTGCCAGTTTCTTACCATATTTTATTTATTTTTTTACGGTGGCCAGTCTGCAAGGAGCGATACGTCACTAATTGTGTATCGTAAGAGAGTTATCGTTACTCCTGCCAGTTACTACTCGAATTTACTGGTGTAATACTCTTGGTGACGCTGCATTCGCTAACTAAGGAGGGTCATCGTTATTCCTGCCAGTTTCTAACCACATTTTACAATATTCTGTTACTGTGGCCAGTCTGCCACAAGCCATACGTCACTAGCTGTGTATCGTAAGAGAGTTATCGTTACTCCTGGCAGTGAGTACTCAAATTTACTGATACCATACTTTACGTGTTGATGCATTCGCTACCTCAGGAGTGTCATAGTTATTCCTGCCAGTTTCTTACACCGTTTTACATTATTTTGTTGCTGTGACAGTCTGCCAGATGCGATACGTCATTAGTTGTGCATCATAAGAGAGTTATCGTTACTCCTGCCAGTGAGTACTCGAATTTACTGATGCAATACTTTTGGTATCGAGGCATTGGCTACCTGAGGATGGTCATAGCAATTCCTGCAAGTTACTTACTCCATTTCACATCATTTTGTTACTGCGGCCAGCCTGTCAGAAGTGTTATGTCACTAGTTGTGTATCTAAAGAGCTTAATCGTTACTCCTGCCAGGTTTCACTCGAGATTACTCATACAATAACCGTGGTGACGAGGCATTGGCTACCTTAAGAGAGTCATAGTTACTGGTCAGGGTTGCTCACCCAGTTTCACATTATTTGTTATTGTGGCCAGTCTGCAAGAAGCGATACGTCACCAGTTTTGTATTATGATGAGAGTTATCGTTACTCCTGCCAGTGACCACTCAAATTTGGTATTGTAATACTCTTGGTGACGTGGCATTGGCTACCTCAGGAAAGTCATAGTTATTCCTGCCAGTTTCTTACCATATTTTATTTATTTTTTTACGGTGGCCAGTCTGCAAGGAGCGATACGTCACTAATTGTGTATCGTAAGAGAGTTATCGTTACTCCTGCCAGTTACTACTCGAATTTACTGGTGTAATACTCTTGGTGACGCTGCATTCGCTAACTAAGGAGGGTCATCGTTATTCCTGCCAGTTTCTAACCACATTTTACAATATTCTGTTACTGTGGCCAGTCTGCCACAAGCCATACGTCACTAGCTGTGTATCGTAAGAGAGTTATCGTTACTCCTGGCAGTGAGTACTCAAATTTACTGATACCATACTTTACGTGTTGATGCATTCGCTACCTCAGGAGTGTCATAGTTATTCCTGCCAGTTTCTTACACCGTTTTACATTATTTTGTTGCTGTGACAGTCTGCCAGATGCGATACGTCATTAGTTGTGCATCATAAGAGAGTTATCGTTACTCCTGCCAGTGAGTACTCGAATTTACTGATGCAATACTTTTGGTATCGAGGCATTGGCTACCTGAGGATGGTCATAGCAATTCCTGCAAGTTACTTACTCCATTTCACATCATTTTGTTACTGCGGCCAGCCTGTCAGAAGTGTTATGTCACTAGTTGTGTATCTAAAGAGCTTAATCGTTACTCCTGCCAGGTTTCACTCGAGATTACTCATACAATAACCGTGGTGACGAGGCATTGGCTACCTTAAGAGAGTCATAGTTACTGGTCAGGGTTGCTCACCCAGTTTCACATTATTTGTTATTGTGGCCAGTCTGCAAGAAGCGATACGTCACCAGTTTTGTATTATGATGAGAGTTATCGTTACTCCTGCCAGTGACCACTCAAATTTGGTATTGTAATACTCTTGGTGACGTGGCATTGGCTACCTCAGGAAAGTCATAGTTATTCCTGCCAGTTTCTTACCATATTTTATTTATTTTTTTACGGTGGCCAGTCTGCAAGGAGCGATACGTCACTAATTGTGTATCGTAAGAGAGTTATCGTTACTCCTGCCAGTGACTACTCGAATTTACTGGTGTAATACTCTTGGTGACGCTGCATTCGCTAACTAAGGAGGGTCATCGTTATTCCTGCCAGTTTCTAACCACATTTTACAATATTCTGTTACTGTGGCCAGTCTGCCACAAGCCATACGTCACTAGCTGTGTATCGTAAGAGAGTTATCGTTACTCCTGGCAGTGAGTACTCAAATTTACTGATACCATACTTTACGTGATGATGCATTCGCTACCTCAGGAGTGTCATAGTTATTCCTGCCAGTTTCTTACACCGTTTTACTTTATTTTGTTGCTGTGACAGTCTGCCAGATGCGATACGTCACTAGTTGTGTATCATAAGAGAGTTATCGTTACTCCTGCCAGTGAGTACTCGAATTTACTGATGCAATACTTTTGGTATCGAGGCATTGGCTACCTGAGGATGGTCATAGCAATTCCTGCAAGTTACTTACTCCATTTGACATCATTTTGTTACTGTGGCCAGCCTGTCAGAAGTGTTATGTCACTAGTTGTGTATCTTAAGAGCTTAATCGTTACTCCTGCCAGGTTTTACTCGAGATTACTCACACAATAACCGTGGTGACGAGGCATTGGCTACTTTAAGAGAGTCATAGTTACTGGTCAGGGTTGCTCACCCAGTTTCACATTATTTGTTATTGTGGCCAGTCTGCAAGAAGCGATACGTCACCAGTTTTGTATTATGATGAGAGTTATCGTTACTCCTGCCAGTGACCACTCAAATTTGGTATTGTAATACTCTTGGTGACGTGGCATTGGCTACCTCAGGAAAGTCATAGTTATTCCTGCCAGTTTCTTACCATATTTTATTTATTTTTTTACGGTGGCCAGTCTGCAAGGAGCGATACGTCACTAATTGTGTATCGTAAGAGAGTTATCGTTACTCCTGCCAGTGACTACTCGAATTTACTGGTGTAATACTCTTGGTGACGCTGCATTCGCTAACTAAGGAGGGTCATCGTTATTCCTGCCAGTTTCTAACCACATTTTACATTATTCTGTTACTGTGGCCAGTCTGCCACAAGCCATACGTCACTAGCTGTGTATCGTAAGAAAGTTATCGTTACTCCTGGCAGTGAGTACTCAAATTTACTGATACCATACTTTACGTGATGATGCATTCGCTACCTCAGGAGTGTCATAGTTATTCCTGCCAGTTTCTTACACCGTTTTACATTATTTTGTTGCTGTGACAGTCTGCCAGATGCGATACGTCACTAGTTGTGTATCATAAGAGAGTTATCGTTACTCCTGCCAGTGAGTACTCGAATTTACTGATGCAATACTTTTGGTATCGAGGCATTGGCTGCCTGAGGATGGTCATAGCAATTCCTGCAAGTTACTTACTCCATTTGACATCATTTTGTTACTGTGGCCAGCCTGTCAGAAGTGTTATGTCACTAGTTGTGTATCTTAAGAGCTTAATCGTTACTCCTGCCAGGTTTTACTCGAGATTACTCACACAATAACCGTGGTGACGAGGCATTGGCTACCTTAAGAGAGTCATAGTTACTGGTCAGGGTTGCTCACCCAGTTTCACATTATTTGTTATTGTGGCCAGTCTGCAAGAAGCGATACGTCACCAGTTTTGTATTATGAAGAGAGTTATCGTTACTCCTGCCAGTGACCACTCAAATTTGGTATTGTAATACTCTTGGTGACGTGGCATTGGCTACCTCAGGAAAGTCATAGTTATTCCTGCCAGTTTCTTACCATATTTTATTTATCTTTTTTACGGTGGCCAGTCTGCAAGGAGCGATACGTCACTAATTGTGTATCGTAAGAGAGTTATCGTTACTCCTGCCAGTTACTACTCGAATTTACTGGTGTAATACTCTTGGTGACGCTGCATTCGCTAACTAAGGAGGGTCATCGTTATTCCTGCCAGTTTCTAACCACATTTTACAATATTCTGTTACTGTGGCCAGTCTGCCACAAGCCATACGTCACTAGCTGTGTATCGTAAGAGAGTTATCGTTACTCCTGGCAGTGAGTACTCAAATTTACTGATACCATACTTTACGTGATGATGCATTCGCTAGCTCAGGAGTGTCATAGTTATTCCTGCCAGTTTCTTACACCGTTTTACATTATTTTGTTGCTGTGACAGTCTGCCAGATGCGATACGTCACTAGTTGTGCATCATAAGAGAGTTATCGTTACTCCTGCCAGTGAGTACTCGAATTTACTGATGCAATACTTTTGGTATCGAGGCATTGGCTACCTGAGGATGGTCATAGCAATTCCTGCAAGTTACTTACTCCATTTCACATCATTTTGTTACTGCGGCCAGCCTGTCAGAAGTGTTATGTCACTAGTTGTGTATCTTAAGAGCTTAATCGTTACTCCTGCCAGGTTTCACTCGAGATTACTCATACAATAACCGTGGTGACGAGGCATTGGCTACCTTAAGAGAGTCATAGTTACTGGTCAGGGTTGCTCACCCAGTTTCACATTATTTGTTATTGTGGCCAGTCTGCAAGAAGCGATACGTCACCAGTTTTGTATTATGATGAGAGTTATCGTTACTCCTGCCAGTGACCACTCAAATTTGGTATTGTAATACTCTTGGTGACGTGGCATTGGCTACCTCAGGAAAGTCATAGTTATTCCTGCCAGTTTCTTACCATATTTTATTTATTTTTTTACGGTGGCCAGTCTGCAAGGAGCGATACGTCACTAATTGTGTATCGTAAGAGAGTTATCGTTACTCCTGCCAGTGACTACTCGAATTTACTGGTGAAATACTCTTGGTGACGCTGCATTCGCTAACTAAGGAGGGTCATCGTTATTCCTGCCAGTTTCTAACCACATTTTACAATATTCTGTTACTGTGGCCAGTCTGCCACAAGCCATACGTCACTAGCTGTGTATCGTAAGAGAGTTATCGTTACTCCTGGCAGTGAGTACTCAAATTTACTGATACCATACTTTACGTGATGATGCATTCGCTACCTCAGGAGTGTCATAGTTATTCCTGCCAGTTTCTTACACCGTTTTACTTTATTTTGTTGCTGTGACAGTCTGCCAGATGCGATACGTCACTAGTTGTGTATCATAAGAGAGTTATCGTTACTCCTGCCAGTGAGTACTCGAATTTACTGATGCAATACTTTTGGTATCGAGGCATTGGCTACCTGAGGATGGTCATAGCAATTCCTGCAAGTTACTTACTCCATTTGACATCATTTTGTTACTGTGGCCAGCCTGTCAGAAGTGTTATGTCACTAGTTGTGTATCTTAAGAGCTTAATCGTTACTCCTGCCAGGTTTTACTCGAGATTACTCACACAATAACCGTGGTGACGAGGCATTGGCTACTTTAAGAGAGTCATAGTTACTGGTCAGGGTTGCTCACCCAGTTTCACATTATTTGTTATTGTGGCCAGTCTGCAAGAAGCGATACGTCACCAGTTTTGTATTATGATGAGAGTTATCGTTACTCCTGCCAGTGACCACTCAAATTTGGTATTGTAATACTCTTGGTGACGTGGCATTGGCTACCTCAGGAAAGTCATAGTTATTCCTGCCAGTTTCTTACCATATTTTATTTATTTTTTTACGGTGGCCAGTCTGCAAGGAGCGATACGTCACTAATTGTGTATCGTAAGAGAGTTATCGTTACTCCTGCCAGTGACTACTCGAATTTACTGGTGTAATACTCTTGGTGACGCTGCATTCGCTAACTAAGGAGGGTCATCGTTATTCCTGCCAGTTTCTAACCACATTTTACATTATTCTGTTACTGTGGCCAGTCTGCCACAAGCCATACGTCACTAGCTGTGTATCGTAAGAAAGTTATCGTTACTCCTGGCAGTGAGTACTCAAATTTACTGATACCATACTTTACGTGATGATGCATTCGCTACCTCAGGAGTGTCATAGTTATTCCTGCCAGTTTCTTACACCGTTTTACATTATTTTGTTGCTGTGACAGTCTGCCAGATGCGATACGTCACTAGTTGTGCATCATAAGAGAGTTATCGTTACTCCTGCCAGTGAGTACTCGAATTTACTGATGCAATACTTTTGGTATCGAGGCATTGGCTACCTGAGGATGGTCATAGCAATTCCTGCAAGTTACTTACTCCATTTCACATCATTTTGTTACTGCGGCCAGCCTGTCAGAAGTGTTATGTCACTAGTTGTGTATCTTAAGAGCTTAATCGTTACTCCTGCCAGGTTTCACTCGAGATTACTCATACAATAACCGTGGTACGAGGCATTGGCTACCTTAAGAGAGTCATAGTTACTGGTCAGGGTTGCTCACCCAGTTTCACATTATTTGTTATTGTGGCCAGTCTGCAAGAAGCGATACGTCACCAGTTTTGTATTATGATGAGAGTTATCGTTACTCCTGCCAGTGACCACTCAAATTTGGTATTGTAATACTCTTGGTGACGTGGCATTGGCTACCTCAGGAAAGTCATAGTTATTCCTGCCAGTTTCTTACCATATTTTATTTATTTTTTTACGGTGGCCAGTCTGCAAGGAGCGATACGTCACTAATTGTGTATCGTAAGAGAGTTATCGTTACTCCTGCCAGTGACTACTCGAATTTACTGGTGTAATACTCTTGGTGACGCTGCATTCGCTAACTAAGGAGGGTCATCGTTATTCCTGCCAGTTTCTAACCACATTTTACAATATTCTGTTACTGTGGCCAGTCTGCCACAAGCCATACGCCACTAGCTGTGTATCGTAAGAGAGTTATCGTTACTCCTGGCAGTGAGTACTCAAATTTACTGATACCATACTTTACGTGATGATGCATTCGCTACCTCAGGAGTGTCATAGTTATTCCTGCCAGTTTCTTACACCGTTTTACATTATTTTGTTGCTGTGACAGTCTGCCAGATGCGATACGTCACTAGTTGTGTATCATAAGAGAGTTATCGTTACTCCTGCCAGTGAGTACTCGAATTTACTGATGCAATACTTTTGGTATCGAGGCATTGGCTACCTGAGGATGGTCATAGCAATTCCTGCAAGTTACTTACTCCATTTGACATCATTTTGTTACTGTGGCCAGCCTGTCAGAAGTGTTATGTCACTAGTTGTGTATCTTAAGAGCTTAATCGTTACTCCTGCCAGGTTTTACTCGAGATTACTCACACAATAACCGTGGTGACGAGGCATTGGCTACTTTAAGAGAGTCATAGTTACTGGTCAGGGTTGCTCACCCGGTTTCACATTATTTGTTATTGTGGCCAGTCTGCAAGAAGCGATACGTCACCAGTTTTGTATTATGATGAGAGTTATCGTTACTCCTGCCAGTGACCACTCAAATTTGGTATTGTAATACTCTTGGTGACGTGGCATTGGCTACCTCAGGAAAGTCATAGTTATTCCTGCCAGTTTCTTACCATATTTTATTTATTTTTTTACGGTGGCCAGTCTGCAAGGAGCGATACGTCACTAATTGTGTATCGTAAGAGAGTTATCGTTACTCCTGCCAGTGACTACTCGAATTTACTGGTGTAATACTCTTGGTGACGCTGCATTCGCTAACTAAAGAGGGTCATCGTTATTCCTGCCAGTTTCTAACCACATTTTACATTATTCTGTTACTGTGGCCAGTCTGCCACAAGCCATACGTCACTAGCTGTGTATCGTAAGAAAGTTATCGTTACTCCTGGCAGTGAGTACTCAAATTTACTGATACCATACTTTACGTGATGATGCATTCGCTACCTCAGGAGTGTCATAGTTATTCCTGCCAGTTTCTTACACCGTTTTACATTATTTTGTTGCTGTGACAGTCTGCCAGATGCGATACGTCACTAGTTGTGTATCATAAGAGAGTTATCGTTACTCCTGCCAGTGAGTACTCGAATTTACTGATGCAATACTTTTGGTATCGAGGCATTGGCTGCCTGAGGATGGTCATAGCAATTCCTGCAAGTTACTTACTCCATTTGACATCATTTTGTTACTGTGGCCAGCCTGTCAGAAGTGTTATGTCACTAGTTGTGTATCTTAAGAGCTTAATCGTTACTCCTGCCAGGTTTTACTCGAGATTACTCACACAATAACCGTGGTGACGAGGCATTGGCTACCTTAAGAGAGTCATAGTTACTGGTCAGGGTTGCTCACCCAGTTTCACATTATTTGTTATTGTGGCCAGTCTGCAAGAAGCGATACGTCACCAGTTTTGTATTATGAAGAGAGTTATCGTTACTCCTGCCAGTGACCACTCAAATTTGGTATTGTAATACTCTTGGTGACGTGGCATTGGCTACCTCAGGAAAGTCATAGTTATTCCTGCCAGTTTCTTACCATATTTTATTTATCTTTTTTACGGTGGCCAGTCTGCAAGGAGCGATACGTCACTAATTGTGTATCGTAAGAGAGTTATCGTTACTCCTGCCAGTTACTACTCGAATTTACTGGTGTAATACTCTTGGTGACGCTGCATTCGCTAACTAAGGAGGGTCATCGTGTTCCTGCCAGTTTCTAACCACATTTTACAATATTCTGTTACTGTGGCCAGTCTGCCACAAGCCATACGTCACTAGCTGTGTATCGTAAGAGAGTTATCGTTACTCCTGGCAGTGAGTACTCAAATTTACTGATACCATACTTTACGTGATGATGCATTCGCTAGCTCAGGAGTGTCATAGTTATTCCTGCCAGTTTCTTACACCGTTTTACATTATTTTGTTGCTGTGACAGTCTGCCAGATGCGATACGTCACTAGTTGTGCATCATAAGAGAGTTATCGTTACTCCTGCCAGTGAGTACTCGAATTTACTGATGCAATACTTTTGGTATCGAGGCATTGGCTACCTGAGGATGGTCATAGCAATTCCTGCAAGTTACTTACTCCATTTCACATCATTTTGTTACTGCGGCCAGCCTGTCAGAAGTGTTATGTCACTAGTTGTGTATCTTAAGAGCTTAATCGTTACTCCTGCCAGGTTTCACTCGAGATTACTCATACAAAAACCGTGGTGACGAGGCATTGGCTACCTTAAGAGAGTCATAGTTACTGGTCAGGGTTGCTCACCCAGTTTCACATTATTTGTTATTGTGGCCAGTCTGCAAGAAGCGATACGTCACCAGTTTTGTATTATGATGAGAGTTATCGTTACTCCTGCCAGTGACCACTCAAATTTGGTATTGTAATACTCTTGGTGACGTGGCATTGGCTACCTCAGGAAAGTCATAGTTATTCCTGCCAGTTTCTTACCATATTTTATTTATTTTTTTACGGTGGCCAGTCTGCAAGGAGCGATACGTCACTAATTGTGTATCGTAAGAGAGTTATCGTTACTCCTGCCAGTGACTACTCGAATTTACTGGTGTAATACTCTTGGTGACGCTGCATTCGCTAACTAAGGAGGGTCATCGTTATTCCTGCCAGTTTCTAACCACATTTTACAATATTCTGTTACTGTGGCCAGTCTGCCACAAGCCATACGTCACTAGCTGTGTATCGTAAGAGAGTTATCGTTACTCCTGGCAGTGAGTACTCAAATTTACTGATACCATACTTTACGTGATGATGCATTCGCTACCTCAGGAGTGTCATAGTTATTCCTGCCAGTTTCTTACACCGTTTTACTTTATTTTGTTGCTGTGACAGTCTGCCAGATGCGATACGTCACTAGTTGTGTATCATAAGAGAGTTATCGTTACTCCTGCCAGTGAGTACTCGAATTTACTGATGCAATACTTTTGGTATCGAGGCATTGGCTACCTGAGGATGGTCATAGCAATTCCTGCAAGTTACTTACTCCATTTGACATCATTTTGTTACTGTGGCCAGCCTGTCAGAAGTGTTATGTCACTAGTTGTGTATCTTAAGAGCTTAATCGTTACTCCTGCCAGGTTTTACTCGAGATTACTCACACAATAACCGTGGTGACGAGGCATTGGCTACTTTAAGAGAGTCATAGTTACTGGTCAGGGTTGCTCACCCAGTTTCACATTATTTGTTATTGTGGCCAGTCTGCAAGAAGCGATACGTCACCAGTTTTGTATTATGATGAGAGTTATCGTTACTCCTGCCAGTGACCACTCAAATTTGGTATTGTAATACTCTTGGTGACGTGGCATTGGCTACCTCAGGAAAGTCATAGTTATTCCTGCCAGTTTCTTACCATATTTTATTTATTTTTTTACGGTGGCCAGTCTGCAAGGAGCGATACGTCACTAATTGTGTATCGTAAGAGAGTTATCGTTACTCCTGCCAGTGACTACTCGAATTTACTGGTGTAATACTCTTGGTGACGCTGCATTCGCTAACTAAGGAGGGTCATCGTTATTCCTGCCAGTTTCTAACCACATTTTACATTATTCTGTTACTGTGGCCAGTCTGCCACAAGCCATACGTCACTAGCAGTGTATCGTAAGAAAGTTATCGTTACTCCTGGCAGTGAGTACTCAAATTTACTGATACCATACTTTACGTGATGATGCATTCGCTACCTCAGGAGTGTCATAGTTATTCCTGCCAGTTTCTTACACCGTTTTACATTATTTTGTTGCTGTGACAGTCTGCCAGATGCGATACGTCACTAGTTGTGTATCATAAGAGAGTTATCGTTACTCCTGCCAGTGAGTACTCGAATTTACTGATGCAATACTTTTGGTATCGAGGCATTGGCTGCCTGAGGATGGTCATAGCAATTCCTGCAAGTTACTTACTCCATTTGACATCATTTTGTTACTGTGGCCAGCCTGTCAGAAGTGTTATGTCACTAGTTGTGTATCTTAAGAGCTTAATCGTTACTCCTGCCAGGTTTTACTCGAGATTACTCACACAATAACCGTGGTGACGAGGCATTGGCTACCTTAAGAGAGTCATAGTTACTGGTCAGGGTTGCTCACCCAGTTTCACATTATTTGTTATTGTGGCCAGTCTGCAAGAAGCGATACGTCACCAGTTTTGTATTATGAAGAGAGTTATCGTTACTCCTGCCAGTGACCACTCAAATTTGGTATTGTAATACTCTTGGTGACGTGGCATTGGCTACCTCAGGAAAGTCATAGTTATTCCTGCCAGTTTCTTACCATATTTTATTTATTTTTTTACGGTGGCCAGTCTGCAAGGAGCGATACGTCACTAATTGTGTATCGTAAGAGAGTTATCGTTACTCCTGCCAGTGACTACTCGAATTTACTGGTGTAATACTCTTGGTGACGCTGCATTCGCTAACTAAGGAGGGTCATCGTTATTCCTGCCAGTTTCTAACCACATTTTACATTATTCTGTTACTGTGGCCAGTCTGCCACAAGCCATACGTCACTAGCTGTGTATCGTAAGAGAGTTATCGTTACTCCTGGCAGTGAGTACTCAAATTTACTGATACCATACTTTACGTGATGATGCATTCGCTACCTCAGGAGTGTCATAGTTATTCCTGCCAGTTTCTTACACCGTTTTACATTATTTTGTTGCTGTGACAGTCTGCCAGATGCGATACGTCACTAGTTGTGTATCATAAGAGAGTTATCGTTACTCCTGCCAGTGAGTACTCGAATTTACTGATGCAATACTTTTGGTATCGAGGCATTGGCTACCTGAGGATGGTCATAGCAATTCCTGCAAGTTACTTACTCCATTTGACATCATTTTGTTACTGTGGCCAGCCTGTCAGAAGTGTTATGTCACTAGTTGTGTATCTTAAGAGCTTAATCGTTACTCCTGCCAGGTTTTACTCGAGATTACTCATACAATAACCGTGGTGACGAGGCATTGGCTACCTTAAGAGAGTCATAGTTACTGGTCAGGGTTTTTCACCCAGTTTCACATTATTTGTTATTGTGGCCAGTCTGCAAGAAGCGATACGTCACCAGTTTTGTATTATGATGAGAGTTATCGTTACTCCTGCCAGTGACCACTCAAATTTGGTATTGTAATACTCTTGGTGACGTGGCA
Organism: Schistocerca cancellata; assembly: GCF_023864275.1. Taxonomy (NCBI): domain Eukaryota; kingdom Metazoa; phylum Arthropoda; class Insecta; order Orthoptera; family Acrididae; genus Schistocerca; species Schistocerca cancellata. Next base: position 18,623 of record NW_026046155.1, read on the forward strand.
ATGGCTACCTCAGGAAATTCATAGTTATTCCTGCCAGTTTCTTACCATATTTTATTTATCTTTTTTACGGTGGACAGTCTGCAAGGAGCGATACGTCACTAATTGTGTATCGTAAGAGAGTTATCGTTACTCCTGCCAGTTACTACTCGAATTTACTGGTGTAATACTCTTGGTGACGCTGCATTCGCTAACTAAGGAGGGTCATCGTTATTCCTGCCAGTTTCTAACCACATTTTACAATATTCTGTTACTGTGGCCAGTCTGCCACAAGCCATACGTCACTAGCTGTGTATCGTAAGAGAGTTATCGTTACTCCTGGCAGTGAGTACTCAAATTTACTGATACCATACTTTACGTGATGATGCATTCGCTACCTCAGGAGTGTCATAGTTATTCCTGCCAGTTTCTTACACCGTTTTACATTATTTTGTTGCTGTGACAGTCTGCCAGATGCGATACGTCACTAGTTGTGCATCATAAGAGAGTTATCGTTACTCCTGCCAGTGAGTACTCGAATTTACTGATGCAATACTTTTGGTATCGAGGCATTGGCTGCCTGAGGATGGTCATAGCAATTCCTGCAAGTTACTTACTCCATTTGACATCATTTTGTTACTGTGGCCAGCCTGTCAGAAGTGTTATGTCACTAGTTGTGTATCTTAAGAGCTTAATCGTTACTCCTGCCAGGTTTTACTCGAGATTACTCACACAATAACCGTGGTGACGAGGCATTGGCTACCTTAAGAGAGTCATAGTTACTGGTCAGGGTTGCTCACCCAGTTTCACATTATTTGTTATTGTGGCCAGTCTGCAAGAAGCGATACGTCACCAGTTTTGTATTATGAAGAGAGTTATCGTTATTCCTGCCAGTGACCACTCAAATTTGGTATTGTAATACTCTTGGTGACGTGGCATTGGCTACCTCAGGAAAGTCATAGTTATTCCTGCCAGTTTCTTACCATATTTTATTTATCTTTTTTACGGTGGCCAGTCTGCAAGGAGCGATACGTCACTAATTGTGTATCGTAAGAGAGTTATCGTTATTCCTGCCAGTTACTACTCGAATTTACTGGTGTAATACTCTTGGTGACGCTGCATTCGCTAACTAAGGAGGGTCATCGTTATTCCTGCCAGTTTCTAACCACATTTTACAATATTCTGTTACTGTGGCCAGTCTGCCACAAGCCATACGTCACTAGCTGTGTATCGTAAGAGAGTTATCGTTACTCCTGGCAGTGAGTACTCAAATTTACTGATACCATACTTTACGTGATGATGCATTCGCTAGCTCAGGAGTGTCATAGTTATTCCTGCCAGTTTCTTACACCGTTTTACATTATTTTGTTGCTGTGACAGTCTGCCAGATGCGATACGTCACTAGTTGTGCATCATAAGAGAGTTATCGTTACTCCTGCCAGTGAGTACTCGAATTTACTGATGCAATACTTTTGGTATCGAGGCATTGGCTACCTGAGGATGGTCATAGCAATTCCTGCAAGTTACTTACTCCATTTCACATCATTTTGTTACTGCGGCCAGCCTGTCAGAAGTGTTATGTCACTAGTTGTGTATCTTAAGAGCTTAATCGTTACTCCTGCCAGGTTTCACTCGAGATTACTCATACAAAAACCGTGGTGACGAGGCATTGGCTACCTTAAGAGAGTCATAGTTACTGGTCAGGGTTGCTCACCCAGTTTCACATTATTTGTTATTGTGGCCAGTCTGCAAGAAGCGATACGTCACCAGTTTTGTATTATGATGAGAGTTATCGTTACTCCTGCCAGTGACCACTCAAATTTGGTATTGTAATACTCTTGGTGACGTGGCATTGGCTACCTCAGGAAAGTCATAGTTATTCCTGCCAGTTTCTTACCATATTTTATTTATTTTTTTACGGTGGCCAGTCTGCAAGGAGCGATACGTCACTAATTGTGTATCGTAAGAGAGTTATCGTTACTCCTGCCAGTGACTACTCGAATTTACTGGTGTAATACTCTTGGTGACGCTGCATTCGCTAACTAAGGAGGGTCATCGTTATTCCTGCCAGTTTCTAACCACATTTTACAATATTCTGTTACTGTGGCCAGTCTGCCACAAGCCATACGTCACTAGCTGTGTATCGTAAGAGAGTTATCGTTACTCCTGGCAGTGAGTACTCAAATTTACTGATACCATACTTTACGTGATGATGCATTCGCTACCTCAGGAGTGTCATAGTTATTCCTGCCAGTTTCTTACACCGTTTTACTTTATTTTGTTGCTGTGACAGTCTGCCAGATGCGATACGTCACTAGTTGTGTATCATAAGAGAGTTATCGTTACTCCTGCCAGTGAGTACTCGAATTTACTGATGCAATACTTTTGGTATCGAGGCATTGGCTACCTGAGGATGGTCATAGCAATTCCTGCAAGTTACTTACTCCATTTGACATCATTTTGTTACTGTGGCCAGCCTGTCAGAAGTGTTATGTCACTAGTTGTGTATCTTAAGAGCTTAATCGTTACTCCTGCCAGGTTTTACTCGAGATTACTCACACAATAACCGTGGTGACGAGGCATTGGCTACTTTAAGAGAGTCATAGTTACTGGTCAGGGTTGCTCACCCAGTTTCACATTATTTGTTATTGTGGCCAGTCTGCAAGAAGCGATACGTCACCAGTTTTGTATTATGATGAGAGTTATCGTTACTCCTGCCAGTGACCACTCAAATTTGGTATTGTAATACTCTTGGTGACGTGGCATTGGCTACCTCAGGAAAGTCATAGTTATTCCTGCCAGTTTCTTACCATATTTTATTTATTTTTTTACGGTGGCCAGTCTGCAAGGAGCGATACGTCACTAATTGTGTATCGTAAGAGAGTTATCGTTACTCCTGCCAGTGACTACTCGAATTTACTGGTGTAATACTCTTGGTGACGCTGCATTCGCTAACTAAGGAGGGTCATCGTTATTCCTGCCAGTTTCTAACCACATTTTACATTATTCTGTTACTGTGGCCAGTCTGCCACAAGCCATACGTCACTAGCTGTGTATCGTAAGAAAGTTATCGTTACTCCTGGCAGTGAGTACTCAAATTTACTGATACCATACTTTACGTGATGATGCATTCGCTACCTCAGGAGTGTCATAGTTATTCCTGCCAGTTTCTTACACCGTTTTACATTATTTTGTTGCTGTGACAGTCTGCCAGATGCGATACGTCACTAGTTGTGTATCATAAGAGAGTTATCGTTACTCCTGCCAGTGAGTACTCGAATTTACTGATGCAATACTTTTGGTATCGAGGCATTGGCTGCCTGAGGATGGTCATAGCAATTCCTGCAAGTTACTTACTCCATTTGACATCATTTTGTTACTGTGGCCAGCCTGTCAGAAGTGTTATGTCACTAGTTGTGTATCTTAAGAGCTTAATCGTTACTCCTGCCAGGTTTTACTCGAGATTACTCACACAATAACCGTGGTGACGAGGCATTGGCTACCTTAAGAGAGTCATAGTTACTGGTCAGGGTTGCTCACCCAGTTTCACATTATTTGTTATTGTGGCCAGTCTGCAAGAAGCGATACGTCACCAGTTTTGTATTATGAAGAGAGTTATCGTTACTCCTGCCAGTGACCACTCAAATTTGGTATTGTAATACTCTTGGTGACGTGGCATTGGCTACCTCAGGAAAGTCATAGTTATTCCTGCCAGTTTCTTACCATATTTTATTTATTTTTTTACGGTGGCCAGTCTGCAAGGAGCGATACGTCACTAATTGTGTATCGTAAGAGAGTTATCGTTACTCCTGCCAGTGACTACTCGAATTTACTGGTGTAATACTCTTGGTGACGCTGCATTCGCTAACTAAGGAGGGTCATCGTTATTCCTGCCAGTTTCTAACCACATTTTACATTATTCTGTTACTGTGGCCAGTCTGCCACAAGCCATACGTCACTAGCTGTGTATCGTAAGAGAGTTATCGTTACTCCTGGCAGTGAGTACTCAAATTTACTGATACCATACTTTACGTGATGATGCATTCGCTACCTCAGGAGTGTCATAGTTATTCCTGCCAGTTTCTTACACCTTTTTACATTATTTTGTTGCTGTGACAGTCTGCCAGATGCGATACGTCACTAGTTGTGTATCATAAGAGAGTTATCGTTACTCCTGCCAGTGAGTACTCGAATTTACTGATGCAATACTTTTGGTATCGAGGCATTGGCTACCTGAGGATGGTCATAGCAATTCCTGCAAGTTACTTACTCCATTTGACATCATTTTGTTACTGTGGCCAGCCTGTCAGAAGTGTTATGTCACTAGTTGTGTATCTTAAGAGCTTAATCGTTACTCCTGCCAGGTTTTACTCGAGATTACTCATACAATAACCGTGGTGACGAGGCATTGGCTACCTTAAGAGAGTCATAGTTACTGGTCAGGGTTTTTCACCCAGTTTCACATTATTTGTTATTGTGGCCAGTCTGCAAGAAGCGATACGTCACCAGTTTTGTATTATGATGAGAGTTATCGTTACTCCTGCCAGTGACCACTCAAATTTGGTATTGTAATACTCTTGGTGACGTGGCATTGGCTACCTCAGGAAAGTCATAGTTATTCCTGCCAGTTTCTTACCATATTTTATTTATCTTTTTTACGGTGGCCAGTCTGCAAGGAGCGATACGTCACTAATTGTGTATCGTAAGAGAGTTATCGTTACTCCTGCCAGTTACTACTCGAATTTACTGGTGTAATACTCTTGGTGACGCTGCATTCGCTAACTAAGGAGGGTCATCGTTATTCCTGCCAGTTTCTAACCACATTTTACAATATTCTGTTACTGTGGCCAGTCTGCCACAAGCCATACGTCACTAGCTGTGTATCGTAAGAGAGTTATCGTTACTCCTGGGAGTGAGTACTCAAATTTACTGATACCATACTTTACGTGATGATGCATTCGCTAGCTCAGGAGTGTCATAGTTATTCCTGCCAGTTTCTTACACCGTTTTACATTATTTTGTTGCTGTGACAGTCTGCCAGATGCGATACGTCACTAGTTGTGCATCATAAGAGAGTTATCGTTACTCCTGCCAGTGAGTACTCGAATTTACTGATGCAATACTTTTGGTATCGAGGCATTGGCTACCTGAGGATGGTCATAGCAATTCCTGCAAGTTACTTACTCCATTTCACATCATTTTGTTACTGCGGCCAGCCTGTCAGAAGTGTTATGTCACTAGTTGTGTATCTTAAGAGCTTAATCGTTACTCCTGCCAGGTTTCACTCGAGATTACTCATACAAAAACCGTGGTGACGAGGCATTGGCTACCTTAAGAGAGTCATAGTTACTGGTCAGGGTTGCTCACCCAGTTTCACATTATTTGTTATTGTGGCCAGTCTGCAAGAAGCGATACGTCACCAGTTTTGTATTATGATGAGAGTTATCGTTACTCCTGCCAGTGACCACTCAAATTTGGTATTGTAATACTCTTGGTGACGTGGCATTGGCTACCTCAGGAAAGTCATAGTTATTCCTGCCAGTTTCTTACCATATTTTATTTATTTTTTTACGGTGGCCAGTCTGCAAGGAGCGATACGTCACTAATTGTGTATCGTAAGAGAGTTATCGTTACTCCTGCCAGTGACTACTCGAATTTACTGGTGTAATACTCTTGGTGACGCTGCATTCGCTAACTAAGGAGGGTCATCGTTATTCCTGCCAGTTTCTAACCACATTTTACAATATTCTGTTACTGTGGCCAGTCTGCCACAAGCCATACGTCACTAGCTGTGTATCGTAAGAGAGTTATCGTTACTCCTGGCAGTGAGTACTCAAATTTACTGATACCATACTTTACGTGATGATGCATTCGCTACCTCAGGAGTGTCATAGTTATTCCTGCCAGTTTCTTACACCGTTTTACATTATTTTGTTGCTGTGACAGTCTGCCAGATGCGATACGTCACTAGTTGTGTATCATAAGAGAGTTATCGTTACTCCTGCCAGTGAGTACTCGAATTTACTGATGCAATACTTTTGGTATCGAGGCATTGGCTACCTGAGGATGGTCATAGCAATTCCTGCAAGTTACTTACTCCATTTGACATCATTTTGTTACTGTGGCCAGCCTGTCAGAAGTGTTATGTCACTAGTTGTGTATCTTAAGAGCTTAATCGTTACTCCTGCCAGGTTTTACTCGAGATTACTCACACACTAACCGTGGTGACGAGGCATTGGCTACTTTAAGAGAGTCATAGTTACTGGTCAGGGTTGCTCACCCAGTTTCACATTATTTGTTATTGTGGCCAGTCTGCAAGAAGCGATACGTCACCAGTTTTGTATTATGATGAGAGTTATCGTTACTCCTGCCAGTGACCACTCAAATTTGGTATTGTAATACTCTTGGTGACGTGGCATTGGCTACCTCAGGAAAGTCATAGTTATTCCTGCCAGTTTCTTACCATATTTTATTTATTTTTTTACGGTGGCCAGTCTGCAAGGAGCGATACGTCACTAATTGTGTATCGTAAGAGAGTTATCGTTACTCCTGCAAGTGACTACTCGAATTTACTGGTGTAATACTCTTGGTGACGCTGCATTCGCTAACTAAGGAGGGTCATCGTTATTCCTGCCAGTTTCTAACCACATTTTACATTATTCTGTTACTGTGGCCAGTCTGCCACAAGCCATACGTCACTAGCTGTGTATCGTAAGAAAGTTATCGTTACTCCTGGCAGTGAGTACTCAAATTTACTGATACCATACTTTACGTGATGATGCATTCGCTACCTCAGGAGTGTCATAGTTATTCCTGCCAGTTTCTTACACCGTTTTACATTATTTTGTTGCTGTGACAGTCTGCCAGATGCGATACGTCACTAGTTGTGTATCATAAGAGAGTTATCGTTACTCCTGCCAGTGAGTACTCGAATTTACTGATGCAATACTTTTGGTATCGAGGCATTGGCTGCCTGAGGATGGTCATAGCAATTCCTGCAAGTTACTTACTCCATTTGACATCATTTTGTTACTGTGGCCAGCCTGTCAGAAGTGTTATGTCACTAGTTGTGTATCTTAAGAGCTTAATCGTTACTCCTGCCAGGTTTTACTCGAGATTACTCACACAATAACCGTGGTGACGAGGCATTGGCTACCTTAAGAGAGTCATAGTTACTGGTCAGGGTTGCTCACCCAGTTTCACATTATTTGTTATTGTGGCCAGTCTGCAAGAAGCGATACGTCACCAGTTTTGTATTATGATGAGAGTTATCGTTACTCCTGCCAGTGACCACTCAAATTTGGTATTGTAATACTCTTGGTGACGTGGCATTGGCTACCTCAGGAAAGTCATAGTTATTCCTGCCAGTTTCTTACCATATTTTATTTATTTTTTTACGGTGGCCAGTCTGCAAGGAGCGATACGTCACTAATTGTGTATCGTAAGAGAGTTATCGTTACTCCTGCCAGTGACTACTCGAATTTACTGGTGTAATACTCTTGGTGACGCTGCATTCGCTAACTAAGGAGGGTCATCGTTATTCCTGCCAGTTTCTAACCACATTTTACATTATTCTGTTACTGTGGCCAGTCTGCCACAAGCCATACGTCACTAGCTGTGTATCGTAAGAGAGTTATCGTTACTCCTGGCAGTGAGTACTCAAATTTACTGATACCATACTTTACGTGATGATGCATTCGCTACCTCAGGAGTGTCATAGTTATTCCTGCCAGTTTCTTACACCGTTTTACATTATTTTGTTGCTGTGACAGTCTGCCAGATGCGATACGTCACTAGTTGTGTATCATAAGAGAGTTATCGTTACTCCTGCCAGTGAGTACTCGAATTTACTGATGCAATACTTTTGGTATCGAGGCATTGGCTACCTGAGGATGGTCATAGCAATTCCTGCAAGTTACTTACTCCATTTGACATCATTTTGTTACTGTGGCCAGCCTGTCAGAAGTGTTATGTCACTAGTTGTGTATCTTAAGAGCTTAATCGTTACTCCTGCCAGGTTTTACTCGAGATTACTCATACAATAACCGTGGTGACGAGGCATTGGCTACCTTAAGAGAGTCATAGTTACTGGTCAGGGTTTTTCACCCAGTTTCACATTATTTGTTATTGTGGCCAGTCTGCAAGAAGCGATACGTCACCAGTTTTGTATTATGATGAGAGTTATCGTTACTCCTGCCAGTGACCACTCAAATTTGGTATTGTAATACTCTTGGTGACGTGGCATTGGCTACCTCAGGAAAGTCATAGTTATTCCTGCCAGTTTCTTACCATATTTTATTTATCTTTTTTACGGTGGCCAGTCTGCAAGGAGCGATACGTCACTAATTGTGTATCGTAAGAGAGTTATCGTTACTCCTGCCAGTTACTACTCGAATTTACTGGTGTAATACTCTTGGTGACGATGCATTCGCTAACTAAGGAGGGTCATCGTTATTCCTGCCAGTTTCTAACCACATTTTACAATATTCTGTTACTGTGGCCAGTCTGCCACAAGCCATACGTCACTAGCTGTGTATCGTAAGAGAGTTATCGTTACTCCTGGCAGTGAGTACTCAAATTTACTGATACCATACTTTACGTGATGATGCATTCGCTACCTCAGGAGTGTCATAGTTATTCCTGCCAGTTTCTTACACCGTTTTACATTATTTTGTTGCTGTGACAGTCTGCCAGATGCGATACGTCACTAGTTGTGCATCATAAGAGAGTTATCGTTACTCCTGCCAGTGAGTACTCGAATTTACTGATGCAATACTTTTGGTATCGAGGCATTGGCTACCTGAGGATGGTCATAGCAATTCCTGCAAGTTACTTACTCCATTTCACATCATTTTGTTACTGCGGCCAGCCTGTCAGAAGTGTTATGTCACTAGTTGTGTATCTTAAGAGCTTAATCGTTACTCCTGCCAGGTTTCACTCGAGATTACTCATACAATAACCGTGGTGACGAGGCATTGGCTACCTTAAGAGAGTCATAGTTACTGGTCAGGGTTGCTCACCCAGTTTCACATTATTTGTTATTGTGGCCAGTCTGCAAGAAGCGATACGTCACCAGTTTTGTATTATGATGAGAGTTATCGTTACTCCTGCCAGTGACCACTCAAATTTGGTATTGTAATACTCTTGGTGACGTGGCATTGGCTACCTCAGGAAAGTCATAGTTATTACTGCCAGTTTCTTACCATATTTTATTTATTTTTTTACGGTGGCCAGTCTGCAAGGAGCGATACGTCACTAATTGTGTATCGTAAGAGAGTTATCGTTACTCCTGCCAGTGACTACTCGAATTTACTGGTGTAATACTCTTGGTGACGCTGCATTCGCTAACTAAGGAGGGTCATCGTTATTCCTGCCAGTTTCTAACCACATTTTACAATATTCTGTTACTGTGGCCAGTCTGCCACAAGCCATACGTCACTAGCTGTGTATCGTAAGAGAGTTATCGTTACTCCTGGCAGCGAGTACTCAAATTTACTGATACCATACTTTACGTGATGATGCATTCGCTACCTCAGGAGTGTCATAGTTATTCCTGCCAGTTTCTTACACCGTTTTACATTATTTTGTTGCTGTGACAGTCTGCCAGATGCGATACGTCACTAGTTGTGTATCATAAGAGAGTTATCGTTACTCCTGCCAGTGAGTACTCGAATTTACTGATGCAATACTTTTGGTATCGAGGCATTGGCTACCTGAGGATGGTCATAGCAATTCCTGCAAGTTACTTACTCCATTTGACATCATTTTGTTACTGTGGCCAGCCTGTCAGAAGTGTTATGTCACTAGTTGTGTATCTTAAGAGCTTAATCGTTACTCCTGCCAGGTTTTACTCGAGATTACTCACACAATAACCGTGGTGACGAGGCATTGGCTACTTTAAGAGAGTCATAGTTACGGGTCAGGGTTGCTCACCCAGTTTCACATTATTTGTTATTGTGGCCAGTCTGCAAGAAGCGATACGTCACCAGTTTTGTATTATGATGAGAGTTATCGTTACTCCTGCCAGTGACCACTCAAATTTGGTATTGTAATACTCTTGGTGACGTGGCATTGGCTACCTCAGGAAAGTCATAGTTATTCCTGCCAGTTTCTTACCATATTTTATTTATTTTTTTACGGTGGCCAGTCTGCAAGGAGCGATACGTCACTAATTGTGTATCGTAAGAGAGTTATCGTTACTCCTGCCAGTGACTACTCGAATTTACTGGTGTAATACTCTTGGTGACGCTGCATTCGCTAACTAAGGAGGGTCATCGTTATTCCTGCCAGTTTCTAACCACATTTTACATTATTCTGTTACTGTGGCCAGTCTGCCACAAGCCATACGTCACTAGCTGTGTATCGTAAGAGAGTTATCGTTACTCCTGGCAGTGAGTACTCAAATTTACTG